>NC_057799.1:194526822-194587556 GCF_018294505.1 Triticum aestivum
CTGAATCCTTTGGTTTTGGTTAATTTCCAGTTATTTTGCATTGGCACGCCCGCCTGTAGCCCATACCAACAGTTTTACTTTGCAAAAACAATCCTGGACGCAGGACTGTATCAAGCGCCATAATAAACTACTCTCGATCGGTATTTATCTCTCCCGCGGCGGCGTGGAACCCTAGGACGAACGGCCATGCCCCTGTGCTCTTAGTTTGGCACGACGGCGTCCACCGGCGGGCGCCGCCCCAAGCAAGTACTGATCTTCCCAGCTGACAATGATCTTGGCGTTTGTCGGCAGCCGTCGGCCCATGCATAAATGTACGTAATTGTTTTGATCTCTGTATCCTTCCTCTGCAGGTCCACGGTCTAAGCATATCTTATATGCTAGAGCAGCTAGTTTCTTGAATGAACGACCACGTGATCAGTAGCAACCAGCAGCAGTACGACACCACAAGTTCCTGGTAACACAACAAAAAAAATCCAGTCTTTGCGTACATATTATGAAGCATGTGTCATTGCCATGTGCGAAAGCTTGATCCTATTGGTGTGTTTGTAGTCACATGGAGCCAACCAGTTACATGCAAACGCATATGAACGAAGAACAGTTTGGCACACCCAAAAAGAATGCAGCCATACCCCTAGCTGTAAGTTTGATTAGTTTGTACCTCACAGCTGATCTCATTCAGTTTACTAATCAATATGTGAATGTGGCAATCACAATTTTTTTCTTGATGTTGCAGTGTTTGTCTTTTACACCTGAATGTGAAGAGAATTTGAAGCCTAAAGTAGGCATGACATTTCAAGGACTTGAGGCAGTGGAGAAGTTCTACAAGGCATATGCACATAATGCGGGTTTTGGAGTTCGTATCGGACAGCAGAAGAAGATTGAGAATAAGGTGGTCCGAACTAAGCGTTTTATGTGTAACAGGGAAGGATTCAAGTCCAAAGATAATAAGGAGATCGATAACCCCTCGAAGAAAAAGCGTAAGGAGGCAAACACACGATGTGGTTGTGATGCACACATCTTTGTCAGACTTTGTGGGGAGAACACCTACAAGATAGATTCATGG
The DNA here is from genome assembly GCF_018294505.1 of Triticum aestivum. NCBI lineage: Eukaryota > Viridiplantae > Streptophyta > Magnoliopsida > Poales > Poaceae > Triticum > Triticum aestivum. The sequence goes on from NC_057799.1 coordinate 194,527,886, forward strand.
GTTGAGCACCATGTTCAGGGTCTTGTATCGCCTGATAAGCGTCATTTGATCAGATCGAATCGTAGAGTTAGTGAGAGGGCAAAGAATACAATATTTACATGTCACAAGGCAAGCATTGGCACCTCTCAGGGCGTACAGGTTACTCCAAGTTAGTGAGGGTGGAATTTCGAATGTTGGGTGCATGAAGAGAGACTTGCAGAATTACTACAGCGACCTTCGGGATAAAATTAGAAATGCGGATGCCCAAATGTTTGTCGCCCAGCTAGCTAGAAAGCAGGAAGTAAACTCAGCATTTTTCTATGATTTTGACGTGAATGATGAGGGGAAGTTGAAGTATGTGTTCTGGGCAGATGCCACAAGCAGGAAGAACTACAGTCTCTTTGGTGATGTGGTATCTTTTGATTCTACGTACACCACTAATCAGTACAACATGATCTTTGCACCATTTACAGGGGTCAATCATCACTTGCAAAGTATATTCTTTGGTGCTGCCTTCTTAGCAAATGAGAAGAATGAATCGTATATTTGGTTATTTCAGACCTTCCTAAAAGCAATGGGAGGGGTAGCACCTAGGCTTATCATAACAGATGAAGCTGGTAGCATGAAGATTGCTATTGACGAAGTTCTTCCAACCACTGTGCATAGGTTGTGCATGTGGCATATAATGGAAAAGGTGCCTGAAAAAGTTGGACCTTTGATTAGAGAGGATCCAGAATTTTGGAAGAGGCTGAACTCATGTGTTTGGGGTTCAGAAACTACAACTGAGTTTGAGTCACAATGGAATTCCATCATTACAGATTTCGGGTTGGAAGAAAATGAGTGGTTTGCTAAGAGGTTTAATATTCGAGAGACTTGGATACCATCATACTTTATGGACATATCTCTAGCAGGCATTCTCAGAACCACTTCAAGGTCAGAAAGTGCAAATTCTTTTTTCAACCGTTTCATTCACCGAAGGCTCGCTTTTGTTGAGTTTTGGCTTAGGTTTGACACAGCTCTAGAATGCCAACGTGAGGAAGAATTGATGGCAGACAATAGAAGTATACATACCACCCCATAACTATTGACACCATGGAGAATTGAGAAACAAGGCAGCGAGGTCTTCACATGTGAAGTGTTTGAGAAATTTCAGCAGCAAGTTATTGCTGCTAGAGACTACTGTTGTGTTCAGGGTATTACACAAGGTGAGGGGGTGAAAATGGTGACCCTGAGAGGTGGATCTGGTAAGGTTAGGCAGGTCTGCTATGACACAGCAACCATGATAGCAAATTGTTCGTGCAAGTTATTTGAGTCAAACGGAATTCCGTGTCGCCATATTATCCAAGTATTGAGAATTGAAAACCAAAATGAGCTTCCCAACTACTACATTATGAAAAGATGGCAGAAAAGGTGCAAAAGGTAGAGAAAGTGCAAAACTATTTATTTCGTATTGTTCAAAATAATATGAATAAGAAAAAAAATTCTTTTCAGGGAGAGTGTTTTTGATGAACAAGGGAATTTACTAGAAGAAAAGCCCACTGATGCTTTGGACGCGACCACGAGAGAGAAGATTTCAACTATACGTAATAAGATGGAAGATATGATTCAAAAGGCGAAGCACTCAGATGTAGGCATGGACTTCTTAACATCAAGTGTGTTGAAAATCGAGGCCCCTCTCGACCAGATGGTTCCTACAGCTACCAAAATCACTAGGCAAGAGGAATATGAGGCTTTTATTGATTGCAACATTCCTACTGAAGTTCATATACATCCACCCACTGATGTTCATACGGTGGGGAGATGCAAAAGAATAAAGAGCGGAAAGGAGACCAAGGAGGATAGTCGAAAAAAGAAGGGCAAAGAAGTAAAGGCAAGGGCTGCACGCTTGTGCAAGACATGCAAGCAAATAGTATTTCATGATAGTCGCAATTGTCCAAGCAAAGGGAAAAGGAGCATTATCGTGGAAGATATGCAACTGAATGGTGCTTCCTGATGCTAAAATTTCCAAGCAAAGAATGTCTTTATATATGTTAAGATTTATTGTTTCATGTTCATGAGCCATGTAATGGATGGAGATTTGCACTATGTTAAATCAAATTTGACTTTATTTATAACAATTATATGAATAGCAGTCAGCGGATGATTGTCACAGTTTTATTATGTTAAATAAATTCTTTGCTCGGACCTGAATCATACCGGAGCACAAAATGCTCAGGAACTACAGTAAATGTTCAGGAAACTTTGGATATGGACTTGTTTTTTATAGCCCCTTTTTAATCTTAAAACTGATTACGGCCATCCGACGCCAGTTCTGGTCATTCAGAGGAATTTTTGAATAACGCACTGATTTTGTTCAACACATATGGAGCCTAGTCACTGAACTTTGTGACTGTTCAGGATATTTTGGATAGTGACTTGCTTCTTATAGCTTAGATATCAAAACTTGAGAAAACCATCCCAGCTCACTTCTGCAACTCAAAAGCTTTACTGAACAATATAAGCTTTGATCACTTGACTGAGGAAATCACTGATTTTTTGTCAACACATTAGTTCAAAACTGAACTAGTCACTGAATTTTGTGGCAACAACAAACATGATTTTTTAACAAGGGAAAAGCTCAACCAAAGCCTCTTATCTAAACAAGCTTGGTAAGGCATATCACGTATTGGCAAACAATTTAGAAAAGAAAAGAAACACGTAGAAGCATCTCACACGATGCCATTCATTTAGGTGCAAATACTGATACAGTTTACTCATATGAGCACAGCACCAGCACATTTTGTACAGGCTACAGGTTACAGCCGACAGCTTCCTATGGACGAGAGACTGCAGCTTCATATGTAGGAATCATCGCTGGCGGGGGAGGCCATCCAGGGCGGTGTTAGCGCCTCATCAGACTCATCGTCACCGCTGCGGAACGATGTCGCTTGTCATGGCTTCGCCATCGAGATGACCGGCCGGCCGGGTCCAAGTGACCATCGAGCCGTTTCCGTCGCTACTTGCTTGCTGTCGCCAGAGAAGTTCGAGGGAATCATCTGGGCACTGTCGTCGTAGGAGGACTTCGGATTGGGACTTGATTTGGGAGCTGATGCGAGAGATCTGGCAAGGAACGATTTGGGGCTGGAGTCGCAGGATGCAGGACTTGGGCTTGGGTTGGGGATGATGGATAGGGGGGTTTCTGCAAACAAAAACATTTATGAAGTTCCAAAGCGGGCGGGTGACTGCAAATTTCCGCTTAGTGGCACGTGAGGCGAAGGATTTAGATCGAGAGGCTGAGAAACATATGGATACAGGGATACATGTAGCCATCGGATTCACAAAATATGTCTTGCAGTTCTTGTGCATGGTTCCAATTTTTCCCCATACAATACGGATTGAAAATAAAAGTTCCAGCGATAAAGTTTCGCACGAACGTTGTTGCCAATAAGCTAGTGTTCGCACACGAACACGTCACCGTGTACCCTCGATGCTGGGGTGATGCACCACAGCTCACGTTGAAGGAGACCCGGCCGAAAGTGCGGCACACAAGCAATTCGATGGGCGCTTTTGTAGACCCGAAACCCCCACACGCCTGGGAGGGACCCCGTCAGGGCGCGCGACGACTATGGGCTGCCCTAGGTCGACCTGATTGCCCCTAGGGCCTCGTGGATCGCTGCCCTCCTTCATGATGAATTAACGAAAAAAATGAGAAGAAGAACAAAAGGAGAAGGTAAATGCTACTTCTTAAGCTTGCGTTGGTTTTTCCCTTAAAGAGGAAAGAGTGATGCAACAAAGTAGAGATAAGTATTTTCCTCAGTTAAGAACCAAGGTATCAATCCAGTAGGAGAAGAATGCGCAAATCACCAATACCTGCACAAACAATCAAACACTTGCACCCAACGTGATAAAGGGGTTGTCAATCCCTTCACGGTCACTTGCAACGGTGAGATCTGATAGAGATAGATAAACCTAAACTAAAGATAAAGTAAATACTTTTTGGGTTTTTGGTTTATAGATCTGAAAATAAAAGATTGCAAAAGAGTAGATCGGAAACTAATATGATGGAAAATAGACCCGGGGGCCATAGGTTTCACTAGAGGCTTCTCTCAACATAGCAAATAATACTATGAGTGAACAAATTACTGTCGAGCAATTGATAGAAAAGCGCAAAGTTATGAAGATATCCAAGGCAATGATTATGAAATATAGGCATCATGTCCATGTCAAGTAGACCGACTCCTGCCTGCATCTACTCCTATTACTCCACACATCGACCGACTCACGCCTGCATCTAGAGTATTAAGTTCATAAAGAACAGAGTAACGCTTTAAGTAAGATGACATGATGTAGAGGAATAAACTCAAGCAATACGATGTAAACCCCATCTTTTTATCCTCGATGGCAACAATACAATACGTGCCTCGCTACCCCTACTTTGTCACTGAATGAGGACACGACACCGCAAGATTGAACCCAAAGATAAGCACTTCCCCCATTACAAGAAAAACCAATCTAGTTGGCCAAAACAAACCGATAGTTCGAAGAGAATTACAAAGATATCAAATCATGCATAAAAGAATTCAGAGAAGATTCAAATAATATTCATAGATAAACTGATCATAAATCCATAATTCATCGGATCTCGACAAACACACCGCACATCGGATAGATCCCCAAGAACATCGAGGAGAACATGGTATTGAAAATCAAAGAGAGAGAAGAAGCCATCTAGCTACTAGCTATGGACCCGTAGGTCTGTGGTAAACTACTCACGCTTCCATCGGAAGGGCAATAGGGTTGATGTAGATGCCCTCCGTGATCGAATCCCCCTCTGGCAGGATGCCGGAAAAGACCCCAAGATGGGATCTCACGGGAACAGAAGGGTGCGGCGGTGGAAAAGTGTTTTCATTGATACTTCCTGTGGTTTGGGAATATACGTGAATATATAGGAGGAAGATCTAGGCCAGGAGGTCACCGAGGGGCCCACAAGGTAGGGGGCACGCCCTACCCCCCTGGGCGCCTATCGTGGGAGTGAGTCTGACAGTAAGAATAGGGGGTACGTAGGAGGAGGCAAGGTCCTAGCTACGGTGAGGTTGTACACGCAAGTTTACGAGTTCAGGTCCCTCTCGGAGGAGGTAACAGCCCTACGTCTCGATGCCTCAGAGGCTTGTCGACTGGAATATGCGTGACAGTTACAGGGGGTGTGAACCCTTGTGCCAGAGGAAGGGTGGCTTATATAGAGTGCGACAGGTCCCTCCAGCCCTCAGTTACACATGGTTCAATGTAAGTTAAGGCATGGGCGTTACTGTTAACGCCTGCTATAAATGACTATTAATGATCTTTAAGACTATGGAGTGAACGCCTGACCGTTGCCATACCGGGGCGACTGTAGGTCTTCTATGCTCCGAGTGGTTCTTTTGTATGGTCGAGTGACGCTATCCTGGTCGAGTGGAATTGGGGTATCCGAGTGGAATAGTTGGTCGAGTGGATTGCACTCCAAGGTGATTTCAGCCGGTATCTTCTGTTGGAGTTTGAATGTCTTTGACTCTAGGGCAGTGTCCTTGTGTAGGGCATCTAGGTCAGGCCTATGACCCTACCCTAGGTACATGTCATCGTCATTAGCCCCCGAATGGATTGAGGTCGGAGTGAAGAAGGGTTGAAGTTGGTTCCGACTCGATTCTATGCTTCAAAAGCATTTCATCGGGGTCTGGAAATCATACTGGAACTTTGACTCTGCTTCAGTCACCTTGATCGATTCTGAGGTCGTCGAGTAAATTATGCTGGTAATCTTTGAGTGAATTAGAGTGTGAAATCTTTGATGTGATTGATTGCTCCGCGGTTCCCGGATTTCACGGGATTTCGAAAATTTGGAGAAGCGGGCGGGACGGAGCGTGCCGCAGTAAACGGAGCGAGTAGTCAGGGACGCCTCGATCTCCGTGTCGCCTTTTTCGCCACGTATCGGGCGAGCGCCTGTTGCGGGATGCGATATGATTGCTCGGGCCCACTAGTCAGCCACTCGGAAGCAGCCCCATAAAGAGCGTCGGGGTCGATGCGATGCACAGTGCTCCTCATTCGATCCCCTTCTTCTCTGCTTCTCCGCCGTGCCCTCCTCTGCTCTCGACGCTTTTGCTCGGCCCGCGCGCATTCCGCCGCCATGGTGAAGGACAAGACTGCGGCCCTGGAGCACGCAAAGAAGGCGACGGCAGCGGCGAAAGGCAAGAAGACGGCGAGGGGGTCATCGTCGCGGTCCGGTCTGCCTCCTGGTTGGATCCAGGGGGACTGGATCCGCTCCACTATTCTGGAGGAGGACCTGGAGAATCTTGCCAATGATGGCTTGATTGCTCACGGGTCTTGGAGGCTGCCGGAGAATGAATCCGAGCCCCAGCCACGCGAGGGTGAGTGCATCCTCCTCACCACCCATGTCGACCGGGGTTTCTCTCTGTCTCCCCATTCGTTCTTCCGGGGTTTTTTGAATTTCTTCGGTGCTAAGATCCATCATTTTCCTCCCAACACAATTTCCTACCTCGCTGCATTTATTTCTATGTGCGAGAACTTCCTGGGTTGCCAGCCGCACTGGGGCTTATTCAAACACATCTTCACTTGTCGTTCCCAGTCGGTGAAGAAGGCGAATCCGAGTGATAAAAAGGCGCACGTGATCCAGATGTGTGGGGGTTAGGGATCCAAACTAGAGGTAGAAGCACCTTTCCTCCTATGACCTTTCCCGAGTCAGTCAGGGGCTGGCAGTCGACCTGGTTCTATTGCAAGGACATTCTGACTCCCGGCCAGTCGACCGGCCTCCCTCCTTTCACCATGGAGAGACTCCGTCATCCTTCTTCTCTGATCGTAACCGCTGAAGAGAAAGGCGAGGCGGCCATTTTGGTCAACGCGGTCGTTAATTTAGTCTGGGAGGGTGTGACCGGCATGGATCTTTTGGAGGTATCTCCCAGTCAACGAATCCAGCCTCTCCAAGCTCGTGATCACCCGATGTGGATGTACTCGAGCCACGAAGACACAGCCCGAATCCACCCGGAGGAGGTTGATGAGGAGACGGTGGCCTTGTGGCTCAAGAGCATCACTAGAAACATGGATAACCTCAGGGGGTCCAGGAGGGTTCTGCCATTCGACGCCAACCATGCTCTAGAAGAGGTCAGGCTCTGTCGGGGATATACCCCGCGGTATGACCCGGACGGAATTGGCGACTCACTGGTGACCTGCCCGGAGCTTGGCGATTCACAGATAACCTGCCCGATCTTGGGGACTCATTAGTAACCCGGCGGGCGGGTCAGATGGACAACAAGGCCTAAAGCCCAGAAGGCCGACTCGGTAAGATGGGCCGGATTAAAAGGAAAGGGATGACGAATATTTCCTTTACGAGGAAGCAAGACCCGGACTTGTAATTAACTTGTAAGAGAAGATAGACTAGTCCTAGTCCTACTAGGACTCCACATGTAACCTGCCCCTCTAACTTATATAAGGAGGGGCAAGGCTCCCCAAGAGGGACAAGTAACAAGAAACAATCTCTAGGGCTAGACACCGAGAGTCGGTTCCCGGCGACTCTCCCGTGATCATAATGAGACCTAGCCTCAAACAACATGTAGGGTTGTTACCGGATGATGTTTCCTGGGGCCCGAAGCTGTCTAAATCCTTGTCTTGTGTTGCGTCTCTCGATTCCGCTCAACCCCTCTCAAGCTACCACATAGATGCGTTGGCCTCACGACTAAGTCCTGACACTAAGGACATCTGCCGTGACAATTCCACGACAGTTGGCGCCCACTGTGGGGCTCGCGCACGGTGGTGTTGAGTTCTTGGAGGGAGCTCTTCAGGGACCGAGAAGCTTGCGATTGGACAGATGAAGAAGAGCCGGTGCAGAGCAGTTATCTGGATAACCCGGCGTATAAGATATTGAGATCAAGAAAAATTAGGGTTTCATCCGTGCGCCGCCGCCGTCAGTATTCTTTCGATCGGAGATCGGTTTGTACTACAAGCTGTTGTACGACACCGCCACACCCGTGCATCGCTGCGTCTGTGTGCTGTCGCGGTCATGAGATTAACCGGATTGAAATCAACTCTGCTACAAAATTGCTACATACGGTCGCTACAACTGTCAATCATCAAGACTAAAAGGGTTTCCGTTTGAACAGATAAAGCAAAGATTCAGGGGCTGCTTGTGATCAGACCAACCGCCATGGGAAAACACCAAAGGGGATTTTCCTTTTCCAAGATAACCATGACCCGGAACAGAGTTGGACACCGAGTCGTTCTCTGACCTCGCGTCAAGTCAACACCTCCGCAACTGCGATTCAACCACGGCCGACGCGCCGTTCCATAGCAATGGCCTCTGCCGGCGTGTCTGACGTGCCCCGGCCTCTGTTCTAAGCCGCCACCCACGTGGGTCATGGCGGGTATACCCGCGAGTCGCCTTGGAGCCGCTGGCACGCCTCCGTTCCACGGTCGCCGACGCACTTCACCGGCCTCGCCCGTCGAGCCGCTCGCCTCGGGCCGCCTGAGTCACCTCCGCCGTTGTGGCCTTGCGCCTGCCGTTTCAAGCCGCCGCTTGGCCTTCCGCTGCTGCGGCCTGCTCCACAGCCAAGTCGCTGATCCACCTCACCTCCGCGGTGAGCCGCGGCGCTGACTTTCTTCTGCGTGGCTTCGCTCCCCCTTCCGAGCTGATTCGCCGGTGCCTCTCTGCTCTGAGTTGCCCTTGACTCCACGGCTTCACTCCAGGTCGTTCTCAACTCTGCGGCCTTGTGCTATTGCTGCTGCAGCCATGCATCAAACTACCGCTCGAGCGGCTGCTTCCATGGTCGATCTTCCAAAATCGGCCTCATACCTGCCGTTGCTGCTGTGACCCGCTGACGCCTCCAAGCTGCGAGGGCCTAGGGTCACCTCCTCCGTGTACCCCGCCGCCTCACACCTCGGGCCTCCTCACCCTTGAGCCGTCGACGCCGCCGGAGTTCTGGCCGTGCTATGCCCAGCCGCCTCAGCTGCCGTTGTAACCCGCTACTCTGAACCGCCCCTGCAACCACCTAAAAAGTCCGTGCACTGAACCGGGTTAGCTACAAATGCTTTTAAGTACTGAAACTGAAGAAAAGCGAGCGAGTCCTTTTACCGTTATATGGAGAGGTTGGCATCAATGCAAATTTTCCGGTATGGACAAGCCGGCCAGAAGAAAAACTCAGCAGACATGAAACGACTTAAGTACTATTAGTACTGTCTCCTCACGAGAGGTCAGCAAACAAAAGGGTCAAGTCCCCATGCTAATAAGGGCTGAAGGGAACGCACATCATCAGATCAACTGAGCATCTGCTATCTTTTTCATCCGACAAAAAATTCCAGGACCATTATTCATTACAAAGATGTTGCAAAAGGACGTGCGTCAATATTATTTTTTGCACTAGCACTCGTCCATGTCATGCTGCTCAACGGAAACATGTGCAAATCGCCGCCCCTGCTACATCAACACGACGCGGCTGACTCGCCCGTTCGCGCGACTTACCGCGCCTGCGGTTAACTCGCCCGTCCGCGCTGGCTTACAACGCCGCGGCCGGCTCACCCGTGACTGAAGTCAGTCTCACCTAGTGATCATCAACTTCATGGCGCGTTATTTCCGGCCTAAACGAATAAGGTGCTATCCATCTAAAGTCTATTTTATTAGCACGTATTATTTTTTGTCAAAGAACAATTACTTTGATCTGTGTATTTTTATATATAGGACAATCATTCACTACAAATATGGTTTATACCATAAGTATGGAGCACGGGCTGACAGTATTCTGCCCGGCGATAGTCCGTAACATATTACCCGATGAGTGGACGCGCACAAGCCGCCGTCCGTACGGCCCGGTCTACATCAACTAGCTGGGATTGCACCTGTGATTGATTCGCACGTTCGCACCGGTTTACAACGCCACGGACGACTCGCCCGTCCGCTCTCGCGGCCGGTTCACGCGCCCGTGTCGGCTTACAACGAGGAGAACAACTTGCTTGTCCGCACTGGCGTACAGCGCCGTGACCGACTCATCTATGTTGCCTCTGATGATGCGGTCGTTTTTACCGTCCGTCTCTCGCGGCCTGGTCTACATCAACACACCGGGCCGCACCTGTCTGCATGAGCTGTTTGAGCAAGTCATAGCTTGGGTAGCCCGGTTTTCTTTCAAATGGAGGCAAATTATCATATACTATCAACCGCCGTCGGCGCCGGATGGTTCAAATGGGCAGGCGCACAAGTCGCCGCCACTAAAGTTTGGTTAACTTCAAACAGCCAGTTGGAAGGGACCATTGGCCGAGTTGCTGACACGGCTCATACAGGATCATTTATAACCCGCCGCAGTCACCTCCACCTTCTGTGGATTCACATCACGCTATCAACACCAATGATATACACCTTATGCTATGGTCAATATGGAGAATCTCAAAGCCAACTCCTCGAGTCGTCTTGAGACTCGGGGGCTACAATGATATGACTCGGCGGCATTGGTCGGTTTCAATGCATTCAAGAACTCCGGGTCATTGGAGGGGAAAATAACCCGGTCCCGGAGGCTACCGCCATATTGGTAAAAAGTTTAAAGGCCGTCAGAAAATTTCCGGCTTAAAAAGAAGGATTCCGGTTTAGATCCGACTCAAGAGACTTGACATCTCCCACAAAGCACTAAAGCTCTTAAATATCTGGTTTAAAATCTGGTTCAAGGGAAATTTATCTGCCACAAAGTTTTGAAGCTCTCAAATCCGGCTCAAAATCCGGTTCAAGGTAAATTTGTTTATCACAAAGCTTTGAAACTCTCAATATCCGGTTTTTCCGGTTCAAAAAGAATTTATCTCTCGCAAAAGTTCGAGTTCTCAGGAAAAATTAAAGGGACCAAAAAGAGTCTGTTACAAAGCACAACCCAAACATAGGTACCCTGCTTTAATGACCATTGGGAGCTGATCGTATTCGAATTTAGCTTAACCCTTTAGGTGTGACCCTGATCGTATTCGAATCAGAGTCGTTAAATATTCTCATGATCACTAGGGGGCTTCCTGTTCAAACATAGGTCGTATTCGAACCAAAGAGAACATAGGTGTAGGTACCCTCTTGATCGGCACACTGCCGAGCTCACTAGGGGGCTTCTTGATCGTTTTCGAATCATAGCTCAACCCCTTTTGGGAACCGACGTGGATCGTATTCGAATCAGCATCGTTAAACAACTCTCAAGGTCATTTGGGGGCTTCCTGTTCAAACATAGGTCGTATTCGAACCAAAGAGAACATAGCTGTCGGTACCCTCTTGATCGGCAATGCCAAAGCCACTGGGGGCTATATGATCGTATTCGAATCTTAGCTTAACCCCTTTGGGAAGGTTTTCTGATCGTATTTGAATCAGAAGCCTCAAATTTTTTGAAGTCTCTTTTTGCAAACAATTTTTGGATTTTATTTGAAGCTCTTTTGATCATATCTAAAGTGTATATGAGTGGTTGCTATTTAACCCGGTTTGACTTTGGATGATAAGTCGCCATCATATGACAATCATAAAAATTTGGAAGTCTTGATTTCTAAAGATTGGGTTATCACCCTTACTACACAGGTCACATAAACCGGCAGTGAAAATTCAATATCACAGGTATAATATTATTATTATAGTTATGTTTCAAAGTTATGATTCATAACAGGCTTATCTGTGACTCCTTGTTACACATCAATGGTTATATGTGAGATATTATGACCCGCCCTGCGGTAAACCCCCAAGGGATCTTGTGATCTAATTATGTGCAGGATAAGACTACATTTGGGTGGTTACCCGCCCTGGTTTTTGACGTTAAGTCGCCAGGGCATATGTTGTTTAAACTCTGCAGGATTTACAGAGCTATGACTTACACAAATGATTAAATTCAAGCCCATCATCATAGATTGAAATTGGTGTCTCAAAAGGGTTATCAATTCTTGATTTTCTCAAAGGCTATAAGCCGCCGGGTTGTACAAATTCCGGCTTACAATGGAGGCATATTAAATCGCCATCGGCCAAGAGCTACCGGGTATTTAAACTCCGGATTGACTTATCAGCAGATGAGGTATTCAAAGTCGCTTTGGCGCAATGGCTATTATTTTATCAATGGATATGATTTATTCTACAATGGAAAGAATAGTCCCGAGTCGCTGCAGGCTTACGACCCGGCACTTGGGGGCTACATTATTTAAATTGAGATCACATAAAATATGCATGTCCCATGTCACTGCCAGCATGCACCATGGCACTTGTGGGCTAATGCAAAGACATTTTTTGCTCAACTTATTGAAGACCCGACTCATCACATTGTAATGAGCCGGCCCTCGGGGGCTACCAATTGCTCCTGTCAAAAATTCAAGGTACACAAGCCTTAATCTATTATATTGAAAGATCCACTACTCAGTTGGTAGAGTACAAAGCTCTTAACCTTGTGGACGTGGGTTCAAGCCCCATGGTGGAGATTACATCATATGTTGTTATTATCAATGAATCATATACAAAGTCCCAGCTCGGTAATATCTTACTGACCCGGCCCTTGGGGGCTACACGTTGCTGCTCCAGTTTACATGATCATATGTACAAAGGCCCTGCTCATTAGTGCATAATGAACCGGCCCTTGGGGGCTACACTGGTTGAAGTTTTATGAGCATAAGGCAATTACAAGTCCCAGGTTGCTGCAAGCATGACAACCCGACACTTAGGGGCTACAGGTGATATACATATAAGGGGGAAATATTCAAATTCTTAGTTTTGAGCAGATCAGATTGACCCGGTGTTTGCAACAATCATGATCCAGTGTCACTAATAATTATGACCCGGCGTCGGCAACAGTTATGACCCGGTGCTATCAGTATTTACAAGCCGACAATTTTGGTTATGATAAACTGGCAAGTTTTACCTCTTCAAGTCGACTGAAAGTCAGATGAGTATTTCAAGACCAATATGTTTTAAGCCGACGCTTTGGAAGCCGATTCAAGTGGATTATTTCTTACAATATTTCTCTACAAGAGACTAATGCGAGTAAATTGACTCTGAAGCTGGCCTATTGACCCGGATTTTTCAAAAGAAGTATTTGGATTTTTTGCATTCACAAAGTTTGAACATATCTACTAAAGGAGATTTGCTATGAGTTCATGGGCATGTATCAAGAAGGAAATGACAAGGATTTAAAGATGATCAGGTGCCAGCTTACAAAAATTTAACCCGGAGCACAACCTATCAAGTTTGTTCTTGTGTTTATTTTATAGGATCAGTTTAACATGGATAAATCAAAATTAAACTGGGGGCTAATGTCGGGGATATACCCCGCGGTATGACCCGGCCGGAATTGGCGACTCACTGGTGACCTGCCCGGAGCTTGGCGATTCACAGATAACCTGCCTGATCTTGGCGACTCATTAGTAACCCGGCGGGCGGGTCAGATGGACAACAAGGCCTAAAGCCCAGAAGGCCGGCTCGGTAAGATGGGCCAGATTAAAAGGAAAGGGATGATGAATATTTCCTTTACGAGGAAGCAAGACCCGGACTTGTGATTAACTTGTAAGAGAAGATAGACTAGTCCTAGTCCTACTAGGACTCCAGATGTAACCCGCCCCTCTAACTTATATAAGGAGGGGCAGGGCTCCCCAAGAGGGACAAGTAACAAGAAACAATCTCTAGGGCTAGACACCGAGAGCCGGTTCCTGGCGACTCTCCCGTGATCATAATGAGACCTAGCCTCAAACAGCATGTAGGGTTGTTACCGGATGATGTTTCCCGGGGCCCGAAGCTGTCTAAATCCTTGTCTTGTGTTGCGTCTCTCGATTCTGCTCAACCCCTCTCAAGCTACCACATAGATGAGTTGGCCTCACGACTAAGTCCTGACACTAAGGACATCTGCCGTGACAATTCCACGACAGGCTCAATTTACTGAGTGTTCTTTCTTTCCGACCCGTGATTGTTCTTGAATCTGACTGATATCTGTGATTTGTGTCTTGCATATTTTCACCAAGATGTACTCGATGCCGAGCGGAGAGCAGTATCAAGAAGGAGTTGAGAGTGATGGCGACAGCGGTGACATTTAGTATGCAGATGACAATGAAGATGACAGCGAGGACTCGGGCAGTGGTGAAGAAGTCGACTCGCCTCCCCACTCGGAGCGTCATTCCAAACAGTCCCAAGATCCTGCAGGGGAACGTGGCAAGGTGGCTGCATCGACTGCAAAAATCCCAAAACGTACTCGGATGTCGACTCCTGAGCCATCAGAGAAGGCCGCGAAGCAGGCCAAAGTTGCCCTGCCCAAACCTCGGAAGGCTCTGCCTAGGATCAAGGTGGCTGTTCCTGTTGCCTCTGCATAAGTGTTTCGTTTCTTTTTCTTTGTCTCCACTGCAAACTTCTTTTCTTGTTTGACCGAGTGAAATTCGGAACTTTCAGTGCTGCTACTTCTGCAACCTCCATGGACGTTGACAAGGAGCGGGGTGATGCGGAAACTGTAGATGCAGCCACTTCTCGGGCAGGTACGATTCCACAACGATGCTCTTCCTTTGCCAACTGTTTTGATGGTCGACTGAATTCTTATGGTCGAGTGTTTTGCAGCGCCAACAAATGTTATCCAATTTCCAGACGATGATGATGATGAAGAAGTGCCTCAAAGGAATACAGGGAGAAGGGGTAGGACTTCGAGCAGGAGGGTGCCTGCCAGCAAAGTGCCTCACTCGGCATCTGAGCTAGTCGTTCAACAACTTGGTGATCCAGTTCGGACTTCTGTTTCCTTTGCTGATCCTTTGTCGACTGACCAGCCTTCGGTGTCGACTGCTCAGGCCCCTGCTCTGACTGTGCAACTTCAAGCTTTAGCTCCACCGACTACGTCACCTGTTCCACCAACTCCTCTCTTTGTTACTCATCACATCCCGGAGGACCAAGTAGGAGCTGCCAAGGAGGCCATGATCCAGGCGGGTCTAATGATGGACCGAATGCAGGTGGTGTATGATACGTCTCCAACGTATCTATAATTTTTGATTGTTCCATGCTGTTTTATTATCAATCTTGGATGTTCTATAATCATTTTATAGTCATTTTATATCATTTTTTGGTACTAACCTATTGACATAGTGCCAAGTGCCAGTTGCTGTTTTTTCCATGTTTTTTACATAGCATGAAATCAATGTCAAACGGAGTCCAAATGCCACGAAACTCCATGATGATTTTTTATGGGCCAGAAGGAAGGCAATGGGACCTGGTTGCACCTGGGGGTGCCCCGAAGGGGGGCACAACCCACCAGGGCGCGTCAGGAGGCCCAGGCGCGCCCTGGTAGGTTGTTCCCACCTCGGGTACCCCCGGACCGCCTCTTTGCTTTATAAATACCACAATATTCCAGAAACCCTAGAACAGGCGTTGAAATATTCATCCAGCCACCGCAGAGTTCAGAACCACCAGATCCAATCTAGACACCATCACGGAGGGGTTCACCACTTCCATTGGTGCCTCTCCGATGATGCATAGTAGTTCCTTGTAGATCTTTGGGTCCGTAGTTAGTAGCAAGATGGCTTTCTCTCTCCGTCTCACTGAATTCTCAATACAATGGTCTCTTGGAGATCCATATGATGTAACTCTTTTGCGGTGTGTTTGTTGGGATCTGATGAACTTTGAGTTTATGATCAGTCATATCTTTTTATATCCATGAAAGTTATTTGAGTTTCTTTGATATCTTATATGCATGATCTCTTATAGCCTCGTATTTCTTCTCTGATGTTTGGGTTGTTTGGCCAACTTGATCTATTTATCTTGCAATGGGAAGAGGTGCCCGGTAGTGGGTTCGATCTTACGGTGCTTGATCCCCGTGACAGAAAGGGAAACGACATGTATGTCGTTGCTACTAAGGATAAAAAGACGGGATCTATATCTACCGCCATATAGATAAACGGATCCTGTCTACATCATGTCATCGTTCTTATTGCATTACTCCATTTTCCATGGACTTAATACACTAGATGCATGCTGGATAGCGGTCGATGTGTGGAGTAATAGTAGTAGATGCAGGCAGGAGTTGGTCTACTAATCTTGGACGTGATGCCTATGTAATGATCATTGCCTGGATGTCGTCATAATTATTTGAAGTTCTATCAATTGCCCAACAGTAATTTGTTTACCCATCGTTTGCTATTTTTCTCGAGAGAAGCCACTAGTGAAACCTACGGTCCCCGGGTCTTCTTTCTCATATATTTGCCTTGTGATCTACTTTTCCTTTGCATTTTTATTCAGATCTATCATACCAAAAAATAAAAAAGTACCTTGCTGCATTTTATCTTTATTTATTTTATTTGGCGTTTGATCTATTACTGCAATCTATTACAACTTTCTCCCGTCATCTTGCCAATTTCTGGCGCCCTTACCCGAAAGGGATTGACAACCCCTTTAACACGTCGGGTTGCGAGGTGTTGTTATTTGTGTGCAGGTTCTATTTACGTTGTGTTGCTTGGTTCTCCTACTGGTTCGATACCTTGGTTTCATAACTGAGGGAAATACTCTACCGTCACTGTGCTACATCATCCCTCCCTCTCCAGGGAAATACCGACGTAGTTCCAGCTACCATCAAGGAGAATTTCTGGCGCCGTTCCCGGGGAGGATCTTCAACATAACCAGGTTCCTAATCACAAATATCATCTCCTTGCAATTTACATTATTCACCATTTGCCTCTCGTTTTCCTCTCCCCCACTTCACAAAAAATTGTCGTTTTATTCGCCCTCTTTTTCGTTCGCCTTTTTCTTGTCCGATCTCATGTTTGCTTGTGTTTCCATGTGCCTTCTATTTTCTTGCATCTTTGCTTGCTAAAAATCTATTGATATGGATCTTCATCCACTTGCTAATCTTTTTAAAAGATCCAATCATGATGAACCAATTGCTAGTGAGTTGAGTGCACTAGATTATCTTTATGAAGTTTTGCTTGAGAATCGTGAATCTGAAAATTGTGATGAAGAAATTTATGAAGTGATTCATGATAGCTCTTTGAATGAAAAGCATGATTGCAACAATTTTACTATAAATTCTATTAATGTCAATTGTGCTAATAATATGCAAAACCCCAAGCTTGGGGATGCTTGTTTTGTCATGTCCGCTACTTATTGCAATGATCATGATTGGGGTGATAATGTTTCTTATGATCTTGAAAATTTATTTAAGCCTCATGATGAATATGTTTGAGATAATATTGAAAGTGGGTTTGGAAGAGTGTCAACTTTAGCTAAAAATAACCCCACATATTTGGAGAGTGTTCAATCTTATGAATTTTTTTATGGAAGTGGGTTTGGAGAGGTCATGACTTTATTTGATGATAATCCCACTATTTTGGAAGAGTGTCAACTTTGCATGCATGTGGATCATAAAAAGAAAATTTTATATGATAGTTATATTATTAAATTTGATTATGATCCTTCATATAATTATTATGACAGAGAAAAATATGGTTGTAGAAATTTTCATGTTGTTAAATTTCCTCTCGTTGTTTTGAGATTGTGAATGTTTTATTCCTCCTTTGCATATGCTAGATATTTCTTGTCTTGATAATTTGTTTTCCTATAAAATTCCTATGCATAGGAAGTATGTTAGACTTAAATGTGTTTGTCACATGTTTGATGGTGCTCTCTTCGTGTTTCAATTACTATCTTTTTGTGAGCATCATTAAAATATTATGCCTTGCTTTTTTGCTTTATGTTCTTGAGTGTTATCACAATTATGCTACTGTTATGATTGTGTTTTTTGTGTTTTAATTAGTGTTTGTGCCAAGTAGAACCAATAGGATCTTCTTGGGTGATAGTTGTTTGATCTTGCTGAAAAAGACAGAAACTTTGTGCTCACGAAAATAATTTTTAAAGTTAACCAGGACGTGATAAAATGTTAATTATTTTTGCAGAAGATCAATATACAAATTATACAGGTTTTCCTAGTTTTTAGAATTTTTGGAGTTCCAATAGTATTCGAACAAATCAGATTGCTACAGACTGTTCTGTTTTGACAGATTCTGTTTTCTTTGTGTTGTGTGCTTATTTTGATGGCTCTATGGTTTTCTTTGATGGGTTTTTGCCATAGAAAAGTTGGAATACAGTAGATATAATACAAAAATAAAATAAGAATTGGTTTGATACAGCACTTACAGTAGTGATTTATTTTTCTTACACTAACGGATCTCATGAAGGTTTTGTTGAGTTTTGTGTGATTGAAGTCTTCAAGTTTTGGGTTATATTACGATGGATGAAGGAAGGATGTAAGAGCCTAAGCTTGGGGTGCCCAGTCATCCCAAGCTATTATCCAAGAATGAGTAACCGACTAAGCTTGGGGATGCCCCCCGAGTGGCATCCCCGTTTCTTCCAACAACTATCGGTATTTTACTCGAGGCTATATTTTTATTCGTCACATGATATGTGTTTTGCTTGGAGCATCTTGTATGATATGTGTCTTTGCTTGTTTTATTTTGTGTTTTAAGTCATCAATCCTTGCTAGACACACCTATTTGAGAGAGCCAAAATTATATCATGACTTGTTAGAATTGCTCTCTATGCTTCACTTAAATCTTTTATGAGCTAGGACTTGCTCTAGTGCTTCACTTATATCTTTTTTAGCACGGTGTGCTTTGTTATTTTTGAAGAAATGCTCTATTGCTTCACTTAGATTTATTTGAGAGTTAGTTAAATTTTGAAGAAATTCTCTCTTGCTTCACTTAAATTATTTTGAGAGAAAGAAAATTTGTTATGCTCATGATCTTCACTTATATTTGTTTGAGCTTATGAAAAGCAACACATGAAAATTAGTCCCAAAGTGATAGATATCCAAGAAGGAGAAAGTAAAAGAAAATGTCATGAAGATCATTGGACAAAATAAACTTGATTCTTAGTAATAGTTTTGAGATATGATGATGTGATATGTGAGTTATGTTGATGAGTACTTGTGTTCTAGTAAGAATATTGGTGTTAAGGTTTGTGATTCCCTATGCATGCACGAAAGTCAATAATCATGCAATGAAAATTATATCCTAGTTGTGGTGCATTATTTGGTGTTAATTATGCTTAATGCTTGCTTATGAGATTATTCATTTCTTGGTTGGTCGCCTCCCAATCTTTTGCTAGCCTTCATTTTGCACCAAGTATGACCTCTACTTGTGCATCCAAAATCCTTTAAACCAGTTTTGCCACATGAGTCCACTATATCTACCTATATGCGGTATTCTTTTGCCGTTCTAAGCAAATTTGCATGCGCCATCTCTAATTTTCAAAATAAACTTCTCTTTTGTGTGTTTGTTTCGCTCGCGGAACGGTAACGGGTGGCTAATATTTTCCATGCTGGATGTGTTATTCTCAAGATGAGTGATTATTCACTTGTCATTGCACGAGAGTAAGGCAAAGGTCTTAGGGATGCCCAGTCCCGAAATGCAAAAAATTGAATTTACTTTATGTTGTCAAATAATAAATTCCTTGGAAAGTGTTGGTATGGAGGGTACCCATGGATACAGCTAGCCATGGAAAGTGAAAGAATGGTGGAAAAAGGAATAAACTTTATTTTCTGTTTGGGAACCACCTATGGCATATCTAGCATGGAAAGTGTTCGGAACTCTAAGTCGTTTTCGTTGGTGGGATGGATACACCTCCAAAAATGTTTTTATCTCTATTTTTTCGCTTTGCTACAAATCCCTACTTCCCTCTGCGAAGAGCCTTTCTTTTACTTTATGCAATTTTTATTTTGAAATTTGAGTCTCCATCTTCTCTCATAAAAAGCACCAACTAGGAGGCAATATGATCGTTCTCAAGTATTGGGTGTAGTTAATATTCGAGTGTGTTTCATGAATGGATCAATGTTTGAGCATGATGGGCTAGGGATAACTTATTTTAGCGTTGATATTTTGAAAGACATGGTTGCTTGTTGATATGCCTTAGTACCTAAATTATTATGTCAAAACTAGACTATTGCTTTGAATCACATAAAAGTCCAAATGTCCATGCTATGAAGAAAAGAATATGATATGATGAACAACACTCCACATCAAAAATTCTGTTTTTATCACTTACCTACTCGAGGACGAGTAGGAGTTAAGCTTGGGGATGCTGATACGTCTCCAACGTATCTATAATTTTTGATTTTCCATGTTGTTTTATTATCAATCTTGGATGTTTTATAATCATTTTATATCTTTTTCGGTACTAACCTATTGACATAGTGCCAAGTGCCAGTTCCTGTTTTTTCCATGTTTTTTACATCGCAAGAAATCAATATCAAACGGAGTCCAAATGCCACGAAACTCCACGATGATTTTTTATGGGCCAGAAGGAAGGCAATGGGCCCTGGTTGCACTTGGGGGGTGCCCCGATGGGGGGGGGGCACAACCCACCAGGGCGCGCCAGGAGGCCCAGGCGCGCCCTGGTGGGTTGTGCCCACCTCGGGTGCCCCTCAGACTGCCTCTTTGCTCTATAAGTGCCACAATATTCCAAAAACCCTAGAACAGGCATCGAAATATTCATCCAGCCACCGCAGAGTCCAGAATCACCAGATCCAATCTAGACACTGATACGTCTCCGTCGTATCTATAATTCTTGATTGTTCCATGCCAATATTCTACAACCTTTACATACTTTTGGCAACTTTTTATACTATTTTTTGGGACTAACATATTGATCCAGTGCCCAGTGCCAGTTCCTGTTTGTTGCATGTTTTTTGTGTCGCAGAAAATCCACATAAAATGGAGTCCAAACGGGATAAAAACTGACGGAGATTTTTTTTGGAATATATGTGATTTTTGGGAAGAAGAATCAACGCGATACGATGCCCGAGGGGGCCACAAGGCAGTGGGGCGCGCCCTGGGGGTCAGACGCGCCTTGGACCCTCGTGGCCACCCCGTAAGGCGGTTGGAGCCCTTCTTTCGCCGCAAGAAAGAAGAAGAAGAAGGGGGCTCTCTCCCCTCTCTCCCGGTGGCGCCGGAACACCGCCGGGGCTATCATCATGCGACGGCGATCTACACCAACACCTCCGTCATCTTCACCAACATCTTCATCACCTTCCCCCATCTATCTACAGCGGTCCACTCTCCCGCAACTGTTGTACCCTCTACTTGAACATGGTGCTTTATGCTTCATATTATTATCCAATGATGTGTTGCCATCCTATGATGTCTGAGTAGATTTTCGTTGTCCTATCAGTAATTTGGTAATTGCTATGATTGGTTTAATTTGCTGGTGGTTATGTTGCTGTACTTTGGTGCCCATCATATGAGCGCATGCGTGGATCACACCATAGGGTTAGTTGTATGTTGATAGGACTATGTATTGGAGGGTAAGAGTGACAGAAGCTTCAACCTAGCATAGAAATTGATGCATACGGGATTGAAGGGGGACCAATATATCTTAATGCTATGGTTGGGTTTTACCTTAATGAACGTTAGTAGTTGCGGATGCTTGCTAATAGTTCCAATCATAAGTGCATAGAATTCCAAGTCAGGGATACATGCTAGCAGTGGCCTCTCCCACATAAAACTTGCTATCGGTCTAGTAAAGTAGTCAATTGCTTAGGGACAATTTCACAACTCCTACCACCACTTTTCCACACTCGCTATACTAACTTTATTGTGTCTTTATCTAAACAGCCCCTAGTTTTTATTTGCGTGCTCTTTGTATTCTTGCAAACCTATCCAAAAACACCTACAAAGCACTTCTAGTTTCATACTTGTTCTAGGTAAAGCGAACGTTAAGCGTGCGTAGAGTTGTATCGATGGTCGATAGAACTTGAGGGAATATTTGTTCTACCTTTAGCTCCTCGTTGGGTTCGACAATGTTACTTATCGAAAGAGGCTACAATTGATCCCCTATACTTGTGGGTTATCAAGACCTTTTTCTGGCGCCGTTGCCGGGAGCCATAGTGTGGGGTGAATATTCTCGTGTGTGCTTGTTTGCTTTATCACTAAGTAATTTTTATTTGCTGTTCTAAGTTGTTCTCTATCTTTAGTTATGGATATGGAATACGAAATACCAAAAAAAATTAGGTTTACTTGCTACTCATGGAGATGGGGAACCTCCTAAAACCCTCGATGCTGGTTATGTGAAAAATATTATGTACTACTTTGATAATCCTGAGAAAACCCCATTCAATTATGTAATGGGAGACACGTTGGATCAACGTGAATACATTAGGGATTATCGCTTGACTCAAAAAGGGAAACTATTATGGGATCAAATTCATATGTTGCATTGGTATGCTCGGGAACTGTGCTTGAGATATGATTATACTTGTTGCTCTAGGATGAAGGCTCCACACCTTCCCTTTTCATGCAAATTTAATGATGATAAAACCTTGGCTTCTTATGCTAATGGCATATATGATTACTATGATGTGGAACAAATAGAAGAATTTGTTGCTTTTATGGGTGCTTATTGTAACGCCCCAAGACCGATGCTCCAGAAGTCTTCCAGCTACCTTGTTGTCGCCGTGTGTTTTATTTTCGTTTGTTGCATTTCATCATGGCATCATCCGCATTGCATCGGCATTCGTTACCGTCTTTGTTTTTAAAACTTGCATTCGTTCGTAGTTGCCGCATTCCCCCTTTGTCTACGGTGACCGTTCCGAGACCAACCGTGTTTTCGGTTCCCTCTTGTCAAACCAACTATCCTCTCTCGTCATCCCTCAGACCCCTCGCGCGCGTCCGAAAACTGTTCCGAATCCGAACCGGGCTGTCGTTACCGATGGGTCCGGATCATCCCCCAACATCTATAAAACATCACCGTTTTCTTTGTTGGACTCTCCTAGCTGATTTCTCTTGACCGTCCGATTTCAATCGGAGGGACTAGGTAGCCCCTAAGCTAACCCTTCCTATTAATAGACCCCAAACCTTAAATTTTAGGAGCATTGTCCCATCATTCCCTTTCGGCCGCCGCCACTCCACATCGGGATCCCTCCCGATCCACCTGCCCAACCAGAGCACTCCCCTGCCTTCCCGATCCACCCATCGATCCATCTCCCACCTCAACTCCGGAGCACCACCAGATCACAGCCCCCCTTCTCCTCCACCGCAGCCTGCCACCTCCCGCAGCCTCCCAGGGCGCTCCATCCGTTCTGGATCGAGACAACCACCTTGCCCGAACCTCCTTCCTGGTCAGCCTAGGACCTCCCCGACCCCGTTGTTCCTCGCCGGTCCAGCAGACGGACCTCGCCGCCTTGCTCAAGGTCACGCCAGCCGCTCCCCGTGCCCTCTCTCTCTTTTCTTTTCTCTCGCTAACCCGTCGGCCTCTCTCTTCCTCTTCCTCCCACGAACCAAGCCATGGTGTCCGAGGCCTCCCCTACCTCGCCTCGCGTCTCCCCGTTGCTGTCCGACCTCTCCGGCCGGCCATCGAAGCTGCCGCCCCGGCCACCTTGCGCGACCTCCTGCCTCTTCCTCGTCTGCGAGGGAGACGAGCGAGCGAAGCCGCGCGCCCAGTTTCCCTGCATCGCGCGAGTCGTCGAGGTCCCCTGCGTCGAGCTGTCGCTCACCTTCAAGCCGCCGCCGCGTCAAGTCCCCTGATCCCGGCCTCCACCGCCCGGATGTGTGCCCCTGCCGTCGGCCTTTTGCGTCTGCTTCCTCCGCATCACGCCAGCGCCGCCCTCGTCGCCGCGACGTTATTCTGCTTCCGGCGTCACCCATGCGCCGAGTTCTGCTGCGGCCTCTGTTGTTCTGCAACGAGCAGCAGTAGGTCGTCCGTGCGTTGACCGCGTCCCCTCCACCTCGTTGTTTGATCCAGCCAGGAGCAGCCCAGCAACCGCGGCCTGCCCGCTCTCCTGCGGGCCGCCTCACCACCAACCGGCCTCAGAGCCCATGGTGAGCCTCCAGCGCCCCTGCTCATTTTTTTCCAGCGTCTGCGAATTTGTGTATTATCCAGAGACTGCCAGTTTTACAGAAAAGTCCCTCTAGATCATGCATTTAATAACTCACAAATGGTGCATTGGATTAAAATGAGTTATATATGAAAAGTGCTTAGAATTTTGTCTAGTTTCATAATATGCCACTTTCACCCCTGTTATAAATATTTAAAATTGCTGTTTGATTAAATTTGCTTAAATGCCATGATAAAATGCTTTATTTCATAACTAATTAACCATAGCTCCGAATTTAATAAAATTTATATGTAAATGGAGTAGAAAAATGCCTAGTTTAACTTGGTGCACTTTGTTTCACTGTTTAACAACATTAAAATATGTTTTAGGGCAGAACAGTACCAAATCAAAAATATGCATATGAAGATTTTCCGGAATTGTTGTTCGTTGTTTCCGGCCTCATTTAAATTGCCTAGATAGGTAGTTTTGTTATGATTCACCTCTTGCCATGTTTAACAACATTTAATATTACTGGGTACATAAACAAGAGCGATACTAAATAACTTGAATGTGGTGTCGCGTCAATATGCAACTCGTTGCATATTGAGCTCCACTTAATTTGTAGTATTGTTTGTGCATTTTGCCATGCCATGCCTCTTTAAACCGGAAATGCATCATACTTGATTGTACATCATGCCATGTTTATGTGATGGTTGTTTACCATGATGTTTGCTTCTTTCCGGTTGCGCTTCTCCTTGGTAGTTCTGGTAACGTTGCGATTGTGAGGATCCGTTCGACTACGTTGGTTCGTCTACTTCATGGACTCGTTCTTCTTCCTTGCGGGATCACAGGCAAGATGACCATACCCTCAAAATCACTTCTATCTTTGCTTGCTAGTTGTTCACTCTATTGCTCTGTCGCGCTACCTACCACTTGCTTATCAAGCCTCCCAAATTGCCGTGAACCTCTAACCTTTGTCACCCTTCCCAGCAAGCCGTTGTTTGGCTATGTTACCGCTTTTGCTCAGCCCCTCTTATAGCGTTGTTAGTTGCAGGTGAAGATGAAGTTTGTTCCTTGTTGGAACATGGGTATCATGAACTTTGTTGGGATATCACAATATCTCTTATTTAATTAATGCATCTATATACTTGGTAAAGGGTGGAAGGCTCGGCCTTATGCCTGGTGTTTTGTTCCACTCTTGCCGCCCTAGTTTCCGTCATACCGGTGTTATGTTCCTTGATTTTGTGTCCCTTACGCGGTTGGGTGATTTATGGGACCCCCTTGACAGTTCGCTTTGAATAAACTCCTCCAGCAAGGCCCAACCTTGGTGTTACATTTGCCTCACCCAGCCCTTTTCCCTTGGGAGTCGCGCTCTCGAGGGTCATCTTTATTTACCCCTTGGGCCAGTGCTCCTCCGAGTGTTGGTCCAAACTAGAGCCCTTTGCAGCGCCACCTCGGGGAAACTTGAGGGCTGGTTTTAGTTGTACGGACTGCTCATCCGGTGTGCCCCGAGAACAAGATATGTGCAGCTCCTATCGGGATTTGTCGGCACATTCAGGTGGCTTTGCTGGTCTTGTTTTACCATTGTCGAAATGTCTTGTAAACCGGGATTCCGAGACTGACCGGGTCTTCCTGGGAGAAGGAATATCCTTTGTTGACCGTGAGAGCTTATAATGGGCTAAGTTGGGACACCCCTGCAGGGTATTACCTTTCGAAAACCGTGCCCGCGGTTATGTGGCAGATGGGAATTTGTTAATATCCGGTTGTAGAGAACTTGACACTTGACCGTAATTAAAACGCATCAACCGCATGTGTAGCCGTGATGGTCTCTTCTCGGCGGAGTCCGGGAAGTGAACACGGTTTCTGGGTTATGTTTGACGTAAGTAGGAGTTCAGGATCACTTCTTGATCATTGCTAGTTTCACGACCGTTCCTTTGCTTCTCTTCTCGCTCTTATTTGCGTATGTTAGCCACCATATATGCTTAGTGCTTGCTGCAGCTCCACCTCACTACCTTCTCCTACCGATAAGCTTAAATAGTCTCGCGGGTGTGAGATTGCTAAGTCCTCGTTACTCACAGATACTTCCAAAACAGTTGCAGGTGTCGAGGATACCAGTGCAGGTGATGCAACTGAGCTCAAGTGGGAGCTCGATGAAGAGCTTGTTCGTTGTGTTGTTTCTTTTCATGTTGATCAGTAGTGGTGCCCAGTTGGGACGATCAGGGATCTAGCATTTGGGGTTGTCTTCTTTTATTTTGGTTCCGTAGTCGGACCTATGTGTGTACTCTGATTGATGTATGATTTATTTATGTATTGTGTGAAGTGGCGATTGTAAGCCAACCCTTTATCCCATTCTTGTTCATTACATGGGATTGTGTGAAGATGACCCTTCTTGCGACTAAACCACAATGCGGTTATGCCTCTAAGTCGTGCCTCGACACGTGGGAGATATAGCCGCATCGTGGGCGTTATAAGTTGGTAATCAGAGCCATCCCCGACTTAGGAGCCCCCTGCTTGATCGAATCGCTGGCGTTGTTGAGTCTAGAACTAAAATGTTTTGAGTCTTAGGATTATATATATCGGAGAGTAGGATTATTTTTACTCCTCAGTCCCTTCGTCGCTCTGGTGAGGTCTCCTGACGTAGAAGTTTTGACTCTTCTCTCCTCAAATTTCACTAAAACTTTTTTTTAGGATCACGCGGGTATCTTGGAATCGTTCTGATAGTTTTGTGACGAGAACATTGTTCTTGGTGCCTCCTGAAATTTAGGGGTTGTGGCAGTGTCCCGGGGAGTTGAGCTCCGAGGTGTTGTCGTCACAATTTTATTGTTGCAGTTCTGGAATACCTGAGTTTCGCCGACATCGAAAATCTCTTTTATGCAGTTGTTGGTGAGATCACCTCGACGCCACCCAGTACTGGGGCAGGAGTTCGGGAGTATTGCCATAACTCGTATAACGGATGCTTTTCGAAGGTTGAGGTAAACGATTTCCGAAGGTTTCTTGGTTATGTGTTGACGGATGGATACAGCTAGATCTAGGGATTGTTAGTTTGGGTGATATATTTTGTGTCCCCTGTATCCCCAACACCAGATTGCATAACCAGAAATTTTCGGGAGTTTATAAGTGGGAATTCAAGTATCTTGTAGGATATCTTTCCAACAGACACATGAGAGGATATGGGATCTATCATATGTTTGTTTCCGGCCTATTCTGCAAGCCAAATCCTTTGTTTTTGTTTTGTTTTGTGGTATTCGAGTTGCTTCAATGTCAAGTGTTGATTCCATACCTTATTCTAAGCGGTGTTCTCATATTTTTATGTGGATGCTAATCCTTCTTGATCATCAAGGTTGTCTTTTCAATCCTTTCCAACCGGTGTGCTTCTCTTCAAGTAAATCCGATCATTCCAACATTCGCAAGATCATCCCTCAGTTTTTTTTCTCAACGGCGTTCGTTTCATCCGACCCAAGTTGCCTTTGTTTTCCTGCCCTCCCACCCTTTTCTTCAAGGACTCTTATATTTTAACCAAGTATCCATTTTATTCATGTGAAGTCCCCTCATTCTTTTCAATCAATGTTCTTACCCGGTGGTTCTCATGAAGATGTTCTTCAAGTTTATCATTCTTCATTATTTTTCTTCTCCGGTGGATTTAATTCAAGATTTCGGTGTTGATATTATCCCTTTTCCTCTTTTCACAATGCTTTCCCATTCCGGTGCACCAATTAATCATTCTCCTCTCGCTATTCATTTGTTCCGGAGTGTTGAAGATATCTCAGAAAATACAAGCTTCCATTTTAATCAGTTTAAACTATTTTGAGGTTGTTATCTCATTCAAGCCATTTAATTGAACCGGTGCAATCTCCTTTTCAAGTAATCATTTCAACGGTGTTTCTTTTGAGTGGGCCCTAACCCACAGGTTTTTTCCCAGGATCTTACCTGACTCTTCTAAGTTTCCCAGAGCTATTCTCAAATCCTTTTCGAAGTTTGACGTAAGAATGAATTATCATCAGTCAAATGTCTTTCTCCAAGATCTTTCAATTCTTTCATCATTGGTTCAACCTTTCTAATTTTAATTCCGGAGTGCCTCAATTGTCATGGTGGTTCTCATCATCATTTTCAACATTTGAAGACCGAAGAAGAGTTTTTCCTCCAAATCCTATTCGTTTCTCTCAGAGATGTGCGGTTCTAACTTGTTGCCATCCTCTCATAATTGTTGTCGATTGTGAGAATTCTTTTCATCCATCCGGAGCAATTTAGGAGTCTTTTCAGTTTGATTCTCCGGAGCCCATCATCTCAGAATTATTCATTCCAGCTTTCAGCTCTCGTTCTCCAAATCTTTCCCGGTGCATCGCTCAAGTATCCTCTAGTCAATTCATGATCTCTTCGTTCACTTGTATCTAAATTCTCTCAAGTATCTTCATTCGTTTTTTTCTAATTCTTCCCGATGAATTGCGCCTTTGCTACTTTCATTTCCAATTCTTACGGTGGTTCGTTCAAGAGTTCTCTTTCTTGGTTATCATATTAATTCATTCGTTGTTTCCAAATCCCACCGGTGGTTCCATCAAGACCTTATTCAAGTTTGCGCTATATCTATATTAATCCTTTCTACGAGAATAAGTAGTATGCCAAATCCGTTGCTTGTCATCAATGTAAATTGGTGAAGGATACGCGTAATGTAATTCTTATTCTTGTTTCCTCCAAGTGATTAATTCCTTCTTCCGGAGTTCGTTCATGATATCAAATTCTCGGTTCCAAGTTGTTCATCTTTTCTTTCCGGAGCTCCAAGTTATTTCAATTATATCATTTCAAAGCTTCATCTAATCATTGCAAGGCTTCTCCCGGAGTTCTTTTCAACTTTCCCTTTCGTTTGATCATTCTTTTATTATCGGAGTTCTTCATGGAGGATCAACATGGTGGTTCATCAAGGATCCCTTTTCATTCTTCAATTGTTCGTCAAGATTTCTCGCGGAGTTAAGATTCGCCAAGCTATACTCTAAAATTAAACATGGTGTTCAACACATGTTTTGTTTTGTGGAGTCCAATCATTCTTCATCTTGCATTTTAAAGTGCAATTTGTTCTACCTTATCATTTGAGGTGGTGTTATGTCATTCTTGACAACTTGAGTTCGCGTTTCATGATTCACATGTTGTCAAGAATGAGATATTTTAAATCCACCAATCTCTTCGTTGGATTTATCTTGTGTCATGTTTCACCTAAAGCCTTCCCTAAGGAATGTTGCTAATTGTGGTGTCTAACAATGATCCAAGTTTTCTCCTATCCTCTCGGCGAGAGAAGATTTCATCTCTTCGTTGATCTCAAGCAAGCAATTGTTTTCGTTAGTGGCAAAAATTTCACCTCATAATTTTGAGAAGTTTTCCATAAGCCCACTACAAGCTTATTCTTTTCGTTGTTGGTTTTCCAACAACTCCGTTCTAACCTTCTTGGAAGGATGCTTCCCAAATTCAATTGTGGTAGAAGTTATCATTTCCTTCTCCGTTCTCTTATTCCGACGATCTATCTTCTATTCGTTCGTCCCGGAGGCATTGTGATGTTGCTCTCTTCGACCAATCATCTTGTTTTGTCAAGATCATGTAATTTTTCCTTTCTTATCCGTTTAGCCGGAGTGTCGTGTTTTCGTTCGATTTCTTTCATCTTATCAAGTTTTGTCTCCTTCCTCAACCGGAGTGCTGTCTGAAATCTTTCTTACCCCTTGTGCCATTCTTTCATTAGTTCCGGAGGCAATGTGTTGTTAATTTCATCGAGTATCCTCTCATCTTGTCAAGATCATGTTCAATTCCTTCCATTTACAGTTGGAGTGCTGTCCAAATTATATCACTCTTATTCCTTCTCTATCTTATTTTAACCGGAGTGTTGTCGTAATTGATTCTTTATTGTTCCTTATACATCTCGTTTCAACCGGAGGGCTTGCATGTACTTCTTGTCCATCGTAACCATTTTTGTTTGTCTTTCAACCTACAAGGTTCTTGTAATGTTCCTTGTTCCTCTTGCTGAACGGAGTGTTTTAAATTTTGTTCACCTCCGTCGTGTCATTTCTTCAAGCTTTGCGACCTCTCAAGGTTCAATGTTTTCACTCGTTTGTCAAGAAGCAACTTTGTTTTACCTCTTCCTCTTTCGCTTTTCTCCGGTGCCATCCTAGATCTCGGGACGAGATCCTCTTATAGTGGTGGAGTGTTGTAACGCCCCAAAACCGACGCTCCAGAAGTCTTCCAGCTACCTTGTTGTCGCCGTGTGTTTTATTTTCGTTTGTTGCATTTCAGCATGGCATCATCCGCATTGCATCGGCATTCGTTACCTTCTTTGTTCTTAAACTTGCATTTGTTCGTAGTTGCCGCGTTCCCCCCTTGTCTACGGTGACCGTTCCGAGACCAACCATGTTTTCGGTTCCCTCTTGTCAAACCAACTATCCTCTCTCGTCATCCCTCAGAACCCTCGCGCGCGTCCGAAAACTGCTCCGAATCCGAACCGGGCTGTCGTTACCGATGGGTCCGGATCATCCCCCAACATCTATAAAACATCATCGTTTTCTTTGTTGGACTCTCCTAGCTTATTTTTCTTGACCGCCCGATTTCAATCGGAGGGACTAGGTAGCCCCTAAGCTAACCCTTCCTATAAATAGACCCCTAACCCTAAATTTTAGGAGCATTGTCCCATCATTACCTTTCGGCCGCCGCCACTCCACATCGGGATCCCTCCCGATCCACCTGCCCAACCAGAGCACTCCCCTGCCTTCCCGATCCACCCATCGATCCATCTCCCACCTCGACTCTGGAGCACCACCAGATCGCAGCCCCCCTTCTCCTCCACCGCAGCCAGCCACCTCCCGTAGCCTCCCAGGGCGCTCCATCCGTTCTGGATCGAGACAGCCACCTTGCCCGAGCCTCCTTCCAGGTCAGCCGAGGACCTCCCCGGCCCCGTTGTTCCTCGCCGGTCCAGCAGACGGACCTCGCCGCCTTGCTCAAGGTCACGCCAGCCGCTCCCCGTGCCCTCTCTCTTTTCTTTTCTCTCGCTAACCCGTCGGCCTCTCTCTTCCTCTTCCTCCCAGGAACCAAGCCATGGTGTCCGAGGCCTCCCCTGCCTCGCCTCGCGTCTCCCCGTTGCTGTCCGACCTCGCCGGCCGGCCATCGAAGCTGCCGCCCCGGCCACCTTGCGCGACCTCCTGCCTCTTCCTCGTCTGCGAGGGAGACGAGCGAGCGAAGCCGCGCGCCCAGTTTCCCTGCATCGCGCGAGTCGTCGAGGTCCCCTGCGTCGAGCTGTCGCTCACCTTCAAGCCGCCGCCGTGTCAAGTCCCCTGATCCCGGCCTCCACCGCCCGGATGTGTGCCCCTGCCGTCGGCCTTTTGCGTCTGCTTCCTCCGCATCACGCCAGCGCCGCCCTCGTCGTCGCGGCGTTATTCTGCTTCCGGCGTCGCCCATGCGCCGAGTTCTACTGCGGCCTCTGTTGTTCTGCAACGAGTAGCAGTAGGTCGTCCGTGCGTTGAACGCGTCCCCTCCACCTCGTTGTTCGATCCAGCCAGGAGCAGCCCAGCAACCGCGGCCTGCCCGCTCTCCTGCGGGCCGCCTCACCACCGACCGGCCTCAGAGCCCATGGTGAGCCTCCAGCGCCCCTGCTCCTGTTGGCCAAGCCAGATTCGGCCCAGAAGACATTTTTTTTCCAGCGTCTGCGAATTTTTGTATTATCCAGAGACTGCCAGTTTTACAGAAAAGTCCCTCTAGATCATGCATTTAATAACTCACAAATAGTGCATCGGTTTAAAATGATTTATATATGAAAAGTGCTTAGAATTTTGTCTAGTTTCATAATATGCCACTTTCACCCTTGTTATAAATATTTAAAATTGCTGTTTGATTAAATTTGCTTAAATGCCATGCTAAAATGCTTTATTTCATAACTAATTAACCGTTGCTCCGAATTTAATAAAATTTATATGTAAATGGGGTAGGAAAATGCCTAGTTTAACTTGGTGCACTTTGTTTTACTGTTTAACAACATTAAAATATGTTTTAGGGCAGAACAGTATCAAATCAAAAATATGCATATGAGGATTTTCCGGAATTGTTGTTCGTTGTTTCCGGCCTCATTTAAATTGCCTAGATAGGTAGTTTTGTTATGATTCACCTCTTGCCATGTTTAACAACATTTAATATTGCTGGGTACATAAACAAGAGCGATACTAAATAACTTGAATGTGGTGTTTCGTCAATATGCAACTCGTTGCATATTGAGCTCCACTTAATTTGTAGTATTGTTTGTGCATTTTGCCATGCCATGCCTCTTTAAACCGGACATGCATCATACTTGATTGTGCATCATGCCATGTTTATGTGATGGTTGTTTACCATGATGTTTGCTTCTTTCCGGTTGCGCTTCTCCTTGGTAGTTCCGGTAACGTTGCGATTGTGAGGATCCGTTCGACTACGTTGGTTCGTCTACTTCATGGACTCGTTCTTCTTCCTTGCGGGATCTCAGGCAAGATGACCATACCCTCAAAATCACTTCTATCTTTGCTTGCTAGTTGTTCGCTCTATTGCTCTGTCGCGCTACCTACCACTTGCTTATCAAGCCTCCCAAATTGCCGTGAACCTCTAACCTTTGTCACCCTTCCCAGCAAGCCGTTGTTTTGCTATGTTATTGCTTTTGCTCAGCCCCTCTTATAGCGTTGTTAGTTGCAGGTGAAGATGAAGTTTGTTCCTTGTTGGAACATGGGTATCATGAACTTTGTTGTGATATCACAATATCTCTTATTTAATTAATGCATCTATATACTTGGTAAAGGGTGGAAGGCTCAGCCTTATGCCTGGTGTTTTGTTCCACTCTTGCCGCCCTAGTTTCCGTCATACCGGTGTTATGTTCCTTGATTTTGCGTCCCTTACGCGGTTGGGTGATTTATGGGACCCCCTTGACAGTTCGCTTTGAATAAAACTCCTCCAGCAAGGCCCAACCTTGGTGTTACATTTGCCTCACCCAGCCTTTTTCCCTTGGGAGTCGCACTCCCGAGGGTCATCTTTATTTACCCCCCAGGCCAGTACTCCTCCGAGTGTTGGTCCAAACTAGAGCCCTTTGCAGCGCCACCTCGGGGAAACTTGAGGGCTGGTTTTAGTTGTATGGACTGCTCATCCGGTGTGCCCCGAGAACAAGATCTGTGCAGCTCCTATTGGGATTTGTCGGCACATTCAGGCGGCTTTGCTGGTCTTGTTTTACCATTGTCGAAATGTCTTGTAAACCGGGATTCCGAGACTGACCGGGTCTTCCTGGGAGAAGGAATATCCTTTGTTGACCGTGAGAGCTTATAATGGGCTAAGTTGGGACACCCCTGCAGGGTATTACCTTTCGAAAACCGTGCCCGCGGTTATGTGGCAGATGGGAATTTGTTAATATCCGGTTGTAGAGAACTTGACACTTGACCGTAATTAAAACGCATCAACCGCGTGTGTAGCCGTGATGGTCTCTTCTCGGCGGAGTCCGGGAAGTGAACACGGTTTCTGGGTTATGTTTGACGTAAGTAGGAGTTCAGGATCACTTCTTGATCATTGCTAGTTTCACGACCGTTCCTTTGCTTCTCTTCTCGCTCTTATTTGCGTATGTTAGCCACCATATATGCTTAGTGCTTGCTGCAGCTCCACCTCACTACCTTCTCCTACCGATAAGCTTAAATAGTCTCGCGGGTGTGAGATTGCTAAGTCCTCGTTACTCACAGATACTTCCAAAACAGTTGCAGGTGTCGAGGATACCAGTGCAGGTGATGCAACTGAGCTCAAGTGGGAGCTCGATGAAGAGCTTGTTCGTTGTGTTGTTTCTTTTCATGTTGATCAGTAGTGGTGCCCAGTTGGGACGATCAGGGATCTAGCATTTGGGGTTGTCTTCTTTTATTTTGGTTCCGTAGTCGGACCTATGTGTGTACTCTGATTGATGTATGATTTATTTATGTATTGTGTGAAGTGGCGATTGTAAGCCAACCCTTTATCCCATTCTTGTTCATTACATGGGATTGTGTGAAGATGACCCTTCTTGCGACTAAACCACAATGCGGTTATGCCTCTAAGTCGTGCCTCGACACGTGGGAGATATAGCCGCATCGTGGGCGTTATACTTATGAAATTGAATCTTTGTTTAAAGAGTGTGAAAATCTTGATGATGCTGTTTACAGACCTGAAATTTTTGCTATACTTAAATATTGCTATGAGAATTATGAATTCAATTCCAATATTTATGATTTTATTGAGAGAGTCTCCGCTGTTCAAGAAGAGACTAATATTTTGCAGGAGTCTATGGAAGAAGGAATTGATGAAACTGTGGGCTCATTGTGTGAAAAGGATGACGAG
This sequence comes from Triticum aestivum, assembly GCF_018294505.1. NCBI lineage: Eukaryota > Viridiplantae > Streptophyta > Magnoliopsida > Poales > Poaceae > Triticum > Triticum aestivum. The sequence goes on from NC_057799.1 coordinate 194,561,956, forward strand.
GAGAGCGAAGAACAAAAGGAGGAAGAGCGGATTAGCTACCCGTGCCCACATTCTAATGAGAGTATCTCTTCAACTCATACATTGTTTAATTTCCCTTCGTGCTTACCGAAGGATAATTGCTATGATGATTACTATGATCCCGTTGATTCTTCTGAAATATCTCTTTTTGATGGTGCTTGTTATGCTTGTGGCCAAGATGCCAATATGAATTATGCTTATGGAGATGAACTTGCTATAGTTCCTTATGTTGAACATGAAATTGTTGCTATTGCACCCACACATGATAGTCCTATTATCTTTTTGAATTCTCCCGACTACACTATATCGGAGAAGTTTGCCCTTATTAAGGATTATATTGATGGGTTGCGTTTTACTACTGCACATGATGAATTTGATAGATATAATATGCATGTGCTTGCTGCTCCTACTTGCAATTATTATGAGAGAGGAACTACATCTCCGCCTCTATATGTTTCCCACACGATAAAATTGCAAGAAACTGCTTATGCTATGTATTGGCCCTTACTTTGTGTGCATGAATTGTTCTTTTATGACATGCCGATGCATAGGAAGAGAGTTAGACTTCGTTATTGCATGATATACTCCCTCCTTTCCGGTTTATAAGGCTTATCTCAAAATTTTAGTTTTTCCATTTTATAAGGCTCAATTTGGTTGTTCCCCATCACATATTCAGATTCCAAGGTGCATTAAATCATTACATGCAAGTTTTAAGAGAAAATTGACCAATGCATGTACTTTATGCATGCATGCATTGCAATTAATGCATTGGTAAACATAATTTTTTGAGAAAAACAAGAGCATTAATTGGATGCTTTTGCAAACTACCAAAAGTATTCCACCACTCACCATCTACCTTGTATGGTGAGATTTTTGAATTGAGCCCTATAAACCAGAAAGGAGGGAGTATGTTACTTTGTGCTCACTACTAAATCACAAATCATTGTTAATTAAAATTGGCTTTGATATACCTTGGGATCCGGGTGGATCCATTACTTGAGCACTATATGCCTAGCTTAATGGCTTTAAAGAAAGCACTGCTAGGGATACAACCCGGAAGTTTTAGAGAGTCATTTATTTCTGTTGAGTGCTTTTATATAGTTTAAAAACAAAATAAATAAAGAGGGGAATCCAAAACTTTTGATAAAGGAAAGTGAAATTGAGAGAGACAAGCATTGTTGAAGTGAGGGAGCGCCTTGAGCTTTTGTTCATGCTCACGGAAACTTTGTGAATCTTGATTACAGAAACTTTTCAACAAAAATAATTATCCCCTTGTACAATTCCATTGTATTATAAAAATAATGTGTCAAGGTTTGCCTTTAGGATGTTTTAGATTACTTGTTGGTTTGTGCGGTGCAGGACAGAAACTTTGGCTGTAGTGCGCGATTTTACATTTCTTACTGGAACGTCAAATGGTTCTGAAACTTTTTGCACTGTCTTTCTATACAAATTGTTTATTTTTCTTAATTATTTCAGAATTTTTGGAGTACCATAAGTATGGTGAATGTTCAGATTACTACAGACTGTCCTGTTTAAGACAGATTCTGTTTTTGATGCATAGTTTTCTTGTTTTGATGAAACTATCGATTTTGGAAAATTTATATAACAGTAGCTACAATGCAAAAACAAAATATGAACTGGTTTGAAACAGTACTGAGAGTCGTGATTTGCTTTATTATACTAACGGATCTTACTGAGCTTTCTGTTGAGTTTTGTGTGGATGAAGTGTTCGAAGATCGAGGGGGTCTCGATATGAGGAGAAGGAGGAGAGGCAAGAGCTCAAGCTTGGGTATTCCCAAGGAACCCCAAGTAAATATTCAAGGAGACTCAAGCGCCTATGGTTGGGGATGCCCCGGAAGGCATCCCATCTTTCTTCAACAAGTATCGGTATGTTTTCGGATTCGTTTCGTTCATGCGATATGTGCAAATCTTGGAGTGTCTTTTGCATTTAGTTTTCACTTTTCTTTTATGCACCATGCTGGTATGAGATAGTCCTTGGTTGATTCTCTTTGCACTTCACTTATATCCTTTGAGTACGGCTTTATAGAATGCTTCATGTGCTTCGCTTATATCATTTGAAGTTTGGATTGCCTGTTTCTCTTCACATAGAAAACCGCCATTTGTAGAATGCTCTTTTGCTTCACTTATATTTGTTAGAGCGTGGGCATATCTTTTGTAGAAAGAATTAAACTCTCTTGCTTCACTTATATCTATTTAGAGAGTTGACAGGAACTGGTCATTCACATGGTTAGTCATAAAATCCTACATAAAACTTGTAGATCACTGAATATGATATGTTTGATTCCTTGCAATAGTTTTGCGATATAAAGATGGCAATATTAGAGTCATACTAGTGGGTAGTTGTGGATTGTAGAAATACTTGTGTTGAGGTTTGTGATTCCCGTAGCATGCACGTATAGTGAACCGTTATGTAACGAAGTTGGAGCATGAGGTATTTATTGATTGTCTTCCTTATGAGTGGCGGTCGGGGACGAGCGATGGTCTTTTCCTACTAATCTATCCCCCTAGGAGCATGCGCGTAGTACTTTGTTTCGATGACTAATAGATTTTTGCAATAAGTATGTGAGTTCTTTATGACTAATGTTGAGTCCATGGATTATACGCATTCTCACCCTTCCATCATTGGTAGCCTCTTCGGTACCGTGCATTGCCCTTTCTCACCTCGAGAGTTGGTGCAAACTTCGCCGGTGCATCCAAACCCCGTGATACGATACGCTCTATCACACATAAGGCTCCTTATATCTCCTCAAAACAGCCACCTTACCTACCTATCATGGCATTTCCATAGCCATTCCGAGATATATTGCCATGCAACTTCCATCATCATCATATACATGACTTGAGCATTTATTGTCATATTGCTTTGCATGATCGTAAGATAGCTAGCATGATGTTTTCATGGCTTGTCCGTTTTTTGATGTCATTGCTACGCTAGATCATTGCACATCCCGGTACACCGCCAGAGGCATTCATATAGAGTCATATCTTTGTTCTAGTATCGAGTTGTAATATTGAGTTGTAAGTAAAAAAAGTGTGATGATCATCATTATTAGAGCATTGCCCCAAGAAAAAAGAGAGGCCAAAGAAGCCTAAATAAAAAAAGGGTGCCAAAGAAGCCTGCAAAAAAAGGAAAAAAGAAAAAAAGAAAAAAGAAAAAAAATGGGGCAATGTTACTATCCTTTTACCACACTTGTGCTTCGAAGTAGCACCATGTTCTTCATATAAAGAGTCTCTTGAGTTATCACTTTTATATACTATTGGGAATTTTCATTATAGAACTTGGCTTGTATATTCCGATGATGGGCTTCCTCAAATGCCTGTGGTCTTCATGAGCAAGCAAGTTGGATGCACACCCACTTAGTTTCCAGTTTGAGCTTTCATACACTTATAGCTCTTAGTGCATCCGTTGCATGGCGATCTCTACTCCTCACATTGACATCAATTGATGGGCATCTCCATATCCCATTGATTAACCACGTCGATGTGAGACTTTCTCATTTTTTGTCTTCTTCACACAACCTCCACCATCATATTCTATTCCACCTATAGTGCTATGTCCATGGCTCACGCTCATGTATTGTGTGAAAGTTGAAAAGGTTTGAGAACATCAAAAGTATGAAACAATTGCTTGGCTTGTCATCGGGGTTGTGCATGATGTGAATATTTTGTGTGGTGAAGATGGAGCATAGCCAGACTATATGATTTTGTAGGGATAACTTTCTTTGGCCATGTTATTTTGAAAAGACATGATTGCTTTATTAGTATGCTTGAAGTATTATTGTCTTAATGTCAAATGATAGACTATTGCTTTGAATCACTCGTGTCTTAATATTCATGCCATGATTAGATTACATGATCAAGATTATGCTAGGTAGCATTCCACATCAAAAATTATCCTTTTTATCATTTACCTACTCGAGGACGAGCAGGAATTAAGCTTGGGGATGCTGATACGTCTCCGTCGTATATATAATTTTTGATTGTTCCATGCCAATATTCTACAACCTTTACATACTTTTGGCAACTTTTTATACTATTTTTTGGGACTAACATATTGATCCAGTGCCCAGTGCCAGTTCCTGTTTGTTGCATGTTTTTTGTTTCGCAGAAAATCCATATCAAATGGAGTCCAAACGGGATAAAAACTGACGGAGATTTTTTTGGAATATATGTGATTTTTGGGAAGAAGAATCAACGCGATACGATGCCCGAGGGGGCCACGAGGCAGGGGGCGCGCCCCAGGGGTCAGGCCCGCCCTGGACCCTCGTGGCCACCCCGTAAGGCGGTTGGAGCCCTTCTTTCGCTGCAAGAAAGCTAATATCCGGATAGAGATCGTGTCCAAAATTCAGCCCAATCAGAGTTACGGATCTCCGGTTATAAAAGAATCGGTGAAAGGGCAGAATCAGGAGCACAGAAACAGAGAGAGACAGAGAGACAGATCCAATCTCAGAGGGGCTCTCGCCCCTCCCATGCCATGGAGGCCATGGACCAGAGGGGAAACCCTTCTCCCATCTAGGGAGAAGGGCAAGGAAGAAGAAGAAGGGGGGCTCTCTCCCCCTCTCTCCCGGTGGCGCAGGAACGCCGCCGGGGCCATCATCGTGCGACGGCGATCTACACAAACACCTCCGTCATCTTGACCAACATCTTCATCACCTTCCCCATCTATCTACAACGGCCCACTCTCCAACAACCCACTGTACCCTCTACTTGAACATGGTGCTTTATGCTTCATATTATTATCCAATGATGTGTTGCCATCCTATGATGTCTGAGTAGATTTTCGTTGTCCTATCGGTAATTGGTGAATTGCTATGATTGGTTTAATTTGCTTGTGGTTATGTTTCTGTCCTTTGGTGCCCATCATATGAGCGCGCGCGTGGATCACACCATAGGGTTAGTTGTATGTTGATAGGACTATGTATTGGAGGGCAAGAGTGACAGAAGCTTCAACCTATCATAGAAATTGATGCATACGGGATTGATGGGGGACCAATATATCTTAATGCTATGGTTGGGTTTTACCTTAATGAACGTTAGTAGTTGCGGACGCTTGCTAATAGTCCCAATCATAAGTGCATAGAATTCCAAGTCAGGAATGACATGCTAGCAGTGGCCTCTCCCACATAAAACTTGCTATCGGTCTAGTAAAGTAGTCAATTGCTTAGGGACAATTTCGCAACTCCTACCACCACTTTTCCACACTCGCTATACTAACTTTATTGTGTCTTTATCTAAACAGCCCCTAGTTATTTGCGTGCTCTTTATATTCTTGCAAACCTATCCAAAAACACCTACAAAGCACTTCTAGTTTCATACTTGTTCTAGGTAAAGAGAACGTTAAGCGTGCGTAGAGTTGTATCGGTGGTCGATAGAACTTGAGGGAATATTTGTTCTACCTTTAGCTCCTCGTTGGGTTCGACACTCTTACTTATCGAAAGAGGCTACAATTGATCCCCTATACTTGTGGGTTATCAGACACCATCACGAAGGGGTTCACCACTTCCATTGGTGCCTCTCCGATGATGCGTGAGTAGTTCCTTGTAGACCTTCGGGTCCGTAGTTAGTAGCTAGATGGCTTTCTCTCTCTGTCTCGCTGAATTCTCAATATAATGGTCTCTTGGAGATCCATATGATGTAACTCTTTTGCGGTGTGTTTGTTGGGATCTGATGAACTTTGAGTTTATGATCAGTCATATCTTTTTATATCCATGAAAGTTAGTTGAGTTTCTTTGATCTCTTATAGCCTCGTATTTCTTCTCCGATATTTGGGTTTTGTTTGGACAACTTGATCTATTTATCTTGCAATGGGAAGAGGTGCCCGGTAGTGGGTTCGATTTTACGGTGCTCGATCCCAGTGACAGAAAGGGAAACGACACGTATGTATCGTTGCTACTAAGGATAAAAAGACGGGATCTATATCTACCGCCATATAGATAAACATATATTTTCTACATCATGTCACCGTTCTCATTGCATTACTCCGTTTTCCCATGAACTTAATACACTAGATGCATGCTGGATAGCGGTCGATGTGTGGAGTAATAGTAGTAGATGCAGGCAGGAGTCGGTCTACTAATCTTGGACGTGATGCCTATGTAATGATCATTGCCTAGATATCGTTATAATTATTTGAAGTTCTATCAATTTCCCAACAGTAATTTTTTTACCCACCGTTTGCTATTTTTCTCGAGAGAAGCCACTAGTGAAACCTACGGCCCCCGGGTCTTCTTTTTCATATATTTTCCTTGTGATCTACTTTTCCTTTGCATTTTTATTCAGATCTATTAAACCGAAAAATACAAAAGTACCTTGCTGCGTTTTATATTTATTTATTTTATTTGGCGTTCGATCTACTACTTCAATCTATTACAACTTTCTCCCGTCATCTTGCCAATTTCTAGCGCCGTTACCCGAAAGGGATTGACAACCCCTTTAACACGTCGGGTTGCGAGGTGTTGTTATTTGTGTGCAGGTGTTGTTTATGTTGTGTTGCTTGGTTCTCCTACTAGTTCGATACCTTGGAAATACTCTACCGTCCCTGTGCTACATCATCCCTCCCTCTCTGGGGAAATACCGACGTAGTTCGAGCTACCATTAGTGTATGACACCAGCAAGGCCACCTATGACGCCAGCTCTCCCCTTCAAACCAACATCCGAGTAAGTGGGATTGTAAGTTGATTTCCGATTGGCTTTCAACTTGACCTTTGCTCTGTTAGGATATGCTACTTGAAAAATTGCTGCTTTATTATTCGTAAGATGCCAATCCGTTTCTTGCATCTGTACACCCACTGGGTGTGTCATGTAGCTGTGTGTAGCTCTTTTCACTCGAATTAGACAGGTCGTGTCGAGTGAATTCTTGGTCTAGTGGGGGCACGCTAAGTGCACCCACTGGGTGTAGTCCCCGAGACCGCTGTTGACTACTGGCAGTCGACGGTGGTCTTAGAACTCTTCTGTTTTTTCTTCTTCTTCCACTCGGGCTGGGCAGGCCATGCCTACACTACAAAAAACACACTTCCATGATGATACGTGTTTGTCATAGTAGGTCACATTTTCTATCATGCATGTACATCCATGATGATTTTATGACAGAATTAAGATAGTCATACATGTGCTGTCGTAGAAGTGTTCCATGACATTATCAAAATTATCATCATGGAAGTGTCCACTTCCATGACGATAAATCGCGCGTCATAGAAGTGCTTTCGTCAAGGGTGACCGACACATGGCATCCACCATAACGGGTCGCCCACTACTGCAGGATGCTGCTAACGCGACACTACAATCAGAGACCCTTCGAGAAACTGTGTGCGATGCAATAATCGAAAACTGTGCTGTATGAAAACCGTCAGAAATGTATAAAACGTTTGCGATGACGGATGCATCAAACACGGTTCAGGTTTTATTTGCGTGTGCGATGAAGGGCATACGGTTCAGTTCAATGAACTGTTTGCGATGAGGAGGAACAAAAGAAACGGGCAGCCAGATGAAGGCGTGTGCGATACACAGCATACGGTTCACTCGGATGAATTGTTTGTGATTAGGCAACACAAAAGAAACGGTCAGCCAGATCAAAGGTGTGTGTGATATACGGCATGCGGTTCACTTGGATGAATTGTTTGTGTTGAGACATGAGAACAGAAATGGTTCAAATGAACAAGATGTGTGTGATACGAGGCAAACAAGTCTGTAATCGGAGACGTGTGCGAAGACTGATAACAACACAGACGATTACTGCTAACAAGCCGTGTGTGTTGTGAGCAAACGATTGCTGGCATACAATTGTGAGTGATTGATGAAAACATCACCGACGGGTTCCATTGTTTAGTCCGTGTGCGATGTGATTTTCTTTGTCCGCACAACATCTACGCTCTATCTACAGCATCAACATATATACTTAAAAGGACAACATTGCATAACCAAATTAAGCATACAATTACACAAGTGACTACACACATAACATTTCCACACACCAAAGAAAGCAATTACATGCATACTAAAGTAGGAGAAACGAGGTTCTAATCATCTACTTATTGTTGCGACGATGCGTGCCATTGCTTTGCTTCCGGCTAGATCCCTGGCCATTTTGGGGAAGGAGGGACTTCCTCATGTCAACGATCCTCCTGTACATGTCGTAGCTCGTGTACGCCTCCTTGGCCGTGTAAACAACATGAGCTTTGTCGAGTTTCTCCATCCAGGCCGAGTGCCAGGCATGCTTATCCTTGTTGCACGAATCCTTCATGTCTCTGTAGTTGGGGTCGATGATGGCCTCGGCAAGGTGAACCAGTGAGTCCTTCTCATGCTCCTTGTTGCCCCTGATCTTGTATTGGCCCTGGATGTCGACAAGATTCTGGCAGGCGATGCCCGAATTCTCGAGCGCCTTTACATCGTTGGTGCTGTTGACAAACCTGGTGAAACACTCGCAAGGCCTTGTGGCCAGGCAGTAGTGGTAGACGAGGACGTGGTGGCGCACGCACATCTGGGCCACGGTGACCTTGGGACGAGACCCGGCACGAGCGCTGGTGTACTCAAGGTCGAACCCGACCACCTTGTACTTTTCCTCGACAAGCAACAGCTCCATGATGTGGATGGAGTGCTCCGCCCAGACCGGGTCGTTGGTGTACACCACCAAGAGGTCCATGAACCTTCTGTGGGTGTCCACCACGGCACGCATGGTGAACTGCTGCTCGTCGTCAGCAGCCGCTCGGAGCGCCATTGGAGCCGCGCAGGATACCCTCTAAGAATTTCTCGTGGTGGGTGTGCTTCTTGCAATGGTGGGACACGATCGAAAGGTTGAAGAGACACAAGGGTAGGTTAAATGGCCGCTGTAATAAATGGGGGCCGGCCGGCCTGTAATCGTCACGTCTTGTCATGGTGTTCATAGCGGAGGATTCCAGAATCCAGTGCATGCTTGACAACACCGCACCCCAGGCGTGGGCTCGAAGAGCCTGTTCCTGCGTTACCGCGCTGTTTACTGTGCAAGCTTCCCGCCCGGCTGGTTTGGCCACGCGCCGGCTAGAAGAGGGACAAACCATGGGCGTTTATTGGCAAAAAGCTTTGTAAAAATGAAGTGTGTGGAATGACTTCGGTCATAAGTTTACCCTTGGGTGATGAGGTCAAAGTTACACAGAAGGGTGATGATGGACACTCGAGTGCGATAATTAATTTTGCGCTCTACAGTGCACACGGTGGAAGAAACCAACTGTGTGCATTATTCTCGAAGATCGTAGTCGAGTTAGCTATACAGACCGTGTGCTATGAGATCGAAAGGTAAACTGATTCGAGAATGGTTAATAAAATCTAAGACCATTGCATATTAAGGTCAAAATAGTGCTAGCAATATACGAGTCTCATACGATGCCATTTCAACGATTGTACCACAAAAGCTCGAAATGTTACAAGGTTCAAATTCCAGAGTTATATGGCTCAAATTCAAAAATTACAAGGTTCAAACTGATATTAGAAATGAAATTCAGCCCATCAGCTACAAACGCTCGCGCTGATGCGCTGAACATGGATATCAGAGGTTCAAAATAATATCACCGCTTCTAAGTCTGGCTTCGAAACCTCACAATTTTTGCAAAGGGGTCAGCCACTGAGAAGTCATGTATGGGGTTGACCCGATGACTTCCGATTACTCTGTCATCTGAAGTTCCAAAATGAAATTCAGCATTTTTGGAGCCTACTCCATTCTGCCGCAGGCACCGACGCTGATCAACAGACCATTCATTTTTGCTAAATAAATGTAGGGCAAACCTCATTTCCTTCAGCACCCTTGCTCTGAGAAAAAAGAACTTGGCGAATATAATCTCCGGTAAGGTCCCTCGGTAGGAGTGCAAAGTAATTTCTGAGAGATGCAGATCTAGGCATTCGACGTGATTGTTATATTGTATCACATTATCCACCACTGGGCCTAATCTTATCTGCAAAAGAAGAAAACGTGTTAGTGCCTACATGTAGTTTTGAACATTACTACAGGCCTAGCTATTTGGTTTGCAGGATTTGTAAAATGCACTAACATGCCATCTTCGATCTGACATGATTAACATGGGCATTTGATTACATTCTAGAAAAATGTAGCCTTCTTCACAAGAGGTTGGAGTGGATGAAAAGTTCCCTAAGAAAACTAGTACAGATGAATCCAAAGGAGAAATGCTTATTGAATGTAACCATATGGATCAAGCAACCAATATGGGGGGATGTATGTACTGAAATCCTCCAAAAGAACCTTCAGAAATTGTAGTACATTGTCATTGTAAACTTGGAAAAAGGTGTCACAAATTGAACTCCCTTATGGTTAACATTTAACAGGAAAGGAACATCACCTCGATATATAGCTTCTCCAGGCACGGAAAGCATCTCAGGAAACTGACAACTTGCTCTAGGTCGGGCCCGATAGATTCTAGTGCCAAGACCTTCACTGTGCACAGTTTTGGGGTCAAGCTTGTCGAAATCATTTTCTGAATGACAGACGAACAAACATCTTCAAAATTAGAAATAATGTTAATTTGTAGAAGGAGAGGTAGAAGGCGGCTGTTGTACCTGAACGGGTGTGGATCCAATAACAAGTTCTGAGTATTTGTCACACGAGTAGCCCACTACTGTCAATTTCGGCGCAGAAATGACATTGATTCTTGTTGGACCTTCTTGATCAACTACAAGTAATCTCTCTAGTGCAGGTGTGTCCTGGATGACCATACCGTGGTCCACCTTTTGTGATGTCTTCCTGCCGCACCAGCAACACACATAAATAGTCCGGAGAGTCATGGACGTGATGTGGAAGGTACTCAACCCATTGATCGCCTGAAGACGAAGGTACTCGAGTGCAGTACAGCCACGAAGCAGGCGCTCCATGTCACCCTTTGAGAGGCAGACGGCGACGAGCTCGAGGTGCTTCAGTCGCGGTAGAATAAGAGCGGGCGCGTCATTAAGGGGCGGGAAATGGCAGTTCCTGAACTTGGCGACGCACAACATGGGCGCAAGGCGGAGTGCGGACGTTGGCAGCGACCGTATATGCCCATCATCAAAAGTGAGCTCCTCGAGCTGATCTAGGGCGGGGTATCGGAACCAGTCGTCAAGCTTGGCTCGGTCCTTGCCGTTGGAACGGAACTTGCCCATTCTAATGCCTTTGGTTGGGCCAAGGTGACTGCCAAGGATCTTGGAGAACGCATCCAAGCTTTTGTGATAGCCATGGCAGAGCTCATGGATGTCGATGAGGTTGAGAGGGCTGGAGTTCCATAGGGGCGCCACCGCCGGGAAAGGAGGGTTGTCCGCGCCCCATATTTGATTGGGAGGAGGGAGATGATGACTCTCAACATATCATCGGGGAGGCTGCTGATTAAGTCTAGGCCTGCTGGAGTCGCTTGCGAGGGATGTCCTGCAGAAAATGGTAGGATTGTTAAAGGAAATATGGTAACATGAAAATATGGGCCCAAATTGAAAGAACTATATAGCAGTTGGAATCGAAGGACAAAAATCTATAATTAAACAGATAGGGTAAACATGATGTCATGGAAAAATGAGAGTAATCGAAAGAACAATACATCATTAATTTGCCTAATATAGAAAGAAGAGGGGAGAAATCCCCTTTGACGTATATGGTGCATGTGGCACCTTTTATCCAAATGTAGAAATATTTAGAATATGTTCAGGAAAGTAGGCCATGCCAACCGATTTAGGGTGAGATTGAACATACCGCGTTCGTCCTCCAGTTATCTGGTACGATGAGATGGAATCTCTGGCGGCGGTCGCCAAGTCCTGAAGTGTCAGCGCACTGTACATTCTATGAATGAAAGAAAACCCTCAAATCAGCTCGAATACAAATGAATTCATGGCGATTTCCGCCGGGTGATTAAAGGAGGCAGATGAACTGGGATAAGAGATGAGATAATATCTCGTTAAATTAGTTACCTTGTCGTCCATGAGAAAGAACCCTCAGTACGGCAGATTCCCCAACCGAGCGGAGCTGGGTCGACCGCGAGCAGCGTCGAGAAAGTCGATGGCGATAGGCGGCGGCAAGCGGAAGTGGCGAAATACGGTGGGCTTTGCTAGCAGCCTGGCGGCGGCAGGCGTCGAGCTAAGTGTTTACCGCAGCGATAGGCGGTGCCATGGCATAGACGCGGAGGAGCTTATGCAGGTGTGAGTGGGGAACGCACCGGAGGGGCCGAGGGGGTGGCGGGCGGGGTGAGGGTGTTTGTGGCGTGGGGATGGTGAGGGTTTTCTTTTCTCTTTTTTGAATTGGGTGGTGAGGGTTTTCTGTCCCACAAAGAATTTTGGGGGCGATGGTTTGCTAGAGCGAACCGTGTGTGATTGACGTAGCAGGCAAAATGAAATTCATTGCACACGGTTCCAATTTTGGGAACCGTGTGTGATTGACGTACTACCTCCGTCCTGGTTTATTGGCCCCTTTACCAAAATTTGGCGAAATATTTAACATACTCAGACATAGATAATAAGCGTACACGTACATAAGCATAGTTCAACCATAAGTACATAGTTCAACCGTCATTAAGCAGACTCAAGCGTACATAGTTCGATCCATCCCACATCTCATCTCACATGCGACCTATATGATCCTGAAGCTTCTCCAGGTACTCGGCGTACGCGCCGTGCGCCACCCTTCGAGAATACTTCTGGTTGAAGGAGCCAACGGTCCGTCCTCTTGCATGCGCCTGAACTCTTAGATACGCGTCATGAATCTTGTGGTTGCAAAATGGGCATCCATAGCCGTCGTTCCAGGTCCTAATACGCCTGTTATGCATTCCCGCATAAAGCTCCCTCAGGATTCGCCTCTTGTACCTCCTCTCGGCATCTTCATCCTTGTTGTCCACATCGTCAGACAACACCTATACAAATAGTAAAACAAATTTGACATCAAATCACTGATTACATGCCGTGAAGTAGGATTAGGAATTTATGGCTATTTATTTATACATATCCAGAGATTATGGTTCAATTTTTAAGCACAGTCGTCTATGTACAGACCAAACTTGAAGAAAATAATGGCACAAACATAGGTAGGTCATTCAAAATCAATTGTCAAGTCCTGGCTAGGAATTATTAGCACGAACACTAACCCTAGTCGGATTACTAGCTGTCGGGTGGTTGGTGCGACATATGCCAACGGATGGCTTATCATTGTGGGTGCCAATAAGACGTCGCCGGTGCCTGGAAACGGGATGAGGCGAAGACATGCACGCCGGCGGATCTTACCCAGGTTCGGGGCTCTCCGAGGAGATAACACCCCTAGTCCTGCTCTGCGGGGTCTCCGCATGATCACTATATCAGGAAAGGTAGCTACAATCGCTCCTAGAGCTGTTTGGGTTCAAGGGAGAAGAAGAACAAGGCTAGCTCTTACTTCTCTCTATCTATGGTGTGTGTGCTAAGCTTAGATGCCAACCCTTTGCATGGGTGCTCCGGGGGGTTTCTATAGGCCTACCCCCCGGGGGTACAATGGTAATCCGACTAGGCACTGGTCCCAGCCGTCAGTGTCTACGTTCGCCGGCTTCTCCGCCGGCTGCTGGGTCCCGCCGACTGGTGGGTCCCGCCGGCTACCGGCTTCTTGGTCGACAGGCCGGCCCCACCGCCTAGGGTCTTGTCGGCGGCTGCTTACTATAGCCTCGCCCTTGATGATGAGAGCTTCGTCGAGGTAAGCGTGGCTACAGTGGGCCGCCTCGGGGGCTCTCACTGTAGCCTTACCTCGTCTTGTCTCCTTAATGGGGCACATGCTTCGAGGGAGGGGGTAGCCGGCTTCTGGGGGCCGGCTACGCCCTTGGCCGACTAGGGGAGGCCGGGCCACCTTCACGCCTCTCTCTGGCGGAAGGGGCCCGCCGCCCGCGGGCCGTACAGGAGTCGGTCGTGGATGACGTTGAGGCTGGCATGGCTACAGTGCAGTGCTGAGCCGAACAGGAGACAGTCATCCCGTACGGCCTCCTGTGGCCATGCCTGCCTCAGGCCTCGGGGGTAGTGGGCCGCACTGTGGCCACACCCCGTCTTGTCACTGTTATGTGGGTGTAGCTTTTGGTGGTTGTGGTCTCGGTCGGGTTCTTGGAGTCGGCGTTCTTCTTGGCCGGCTTCTTGGAGTCGGCCACCCCGTAGTTGTCCTGGGGAGAGGTTGCTGAGGCTGGGTCGCCTTCCGGGAGTCGGCTTCAGAGGTAGCCGGCCAGGGAAGGCGGCCCAATGCTTGGAGTGTTTGGAGGCCCAAAAGGCCTGATAATTTTTTCAGAAGAACTAGGGGCAGTCGGTTAGGCTACCCGTGGCCATTTACTCCGACACTAGCAGAAATCATTTGCACAGATGAAACAACTAATCACTTATCACCTGTACCATTCAAACAATCAATACACTACACGGATCTAACAAAACTTACTCAGATTTCATGGATTGGGAGAACATAACCACAAGATTTCTATTCCAAAAAGGGGGAGGCAGGAGTAACCAAAGAAACCCTATGATCTATTTGACACATAAATGGGTATAGATGACTAACCAGCTGTCCGTCGTCGTCGGAGTCGTCGCCAGAGTGGTCGTCAGAGTCGTCGCCGGAGTGGTCGTCAGAGTCGGTGTGGAACTCCGCCTCCGGCTGTGGAAGCTCGACGCCGTCGACGATGTCAGGGTGCAGCGATAAATCGCCGGCGGTGACGGCAACCTCTGTCTCCATCTCCACGCCGTGCTCCGGTGCTTTAGCAGCCCCGGCGTCGCCACTCCCTCCGATGGGGCGCTTCGACGGCATCCTCATACACTGACGGCTTTGAGGAATGAGAGCGGCGTCGAGGATGCAAGCGGAGAGAGAGGATTGTGTGTGCGTAGCGAGGATGGGGGGTGCGGCCGCTCGGGCGCACCATTAATATGGAGTAGTGGGAGTTGTGGGAGAGAGGCGGGCGGCAGTCAAACCGATGGCTCGCCTCCCAGTGAGACTGCGCACCGGACTGCTGGTATGCCTACCAAAGTTTCACACAGCTACTCGCATGCCTCCCGATGACACTGCGCAGCGAGCACGCCTCCGTCAATTCACACACCTGCACGCATGCCTCCCCGTCTGCCTACTGATACGTCTCCAACGTATCTATAATTTTTGATTGTTCCATGCTATTATATATTCTGTTTTGGATGTTTAATGGGCTTATTTATACACTTTTATATTATTTTTAGGACTAACCTAATAACCGGAGGCCCAACCCAAATTGCTGTTTTCTTGCCTATTTCAGTGTTTCGAAGAAAAGGAATATCAAACGGAATTAAACCTTCGGGAGAGTTATTTTTGGAACGGAAGCAATCCAGGAGACTTGGAGTAGACGTCAGGGAAGCTTCGAGGTGGCCATGAGGCAGGGAGGCGCGCCCCCACCCTCGTGGGCCCCTCGTGGCTCCCCTGACCAACTTCTTTCGCCTATATATGTCCATATACACTAAAAACACCGAGGAGCTGAATAGATCGGGAGTTCCGCCGCCGCAAGCCTCTGTAGCCACCAAAAACCAATCGGGACCCTGTTCTGGCACCCTGCCGGAGGGGGGATCCCTCACCGGTGGCCATCTTCATCATCCCGGCGCTCCCCATGACGAGGAGGGAGTAGTTCACCCTCGGGGCTGAGGGTATGTACCAGTAGCTATGTGTTTGATCTCTCTCTCTCTCTCTCTCTCGTGTTCTTGAGATGGTACGATCTTGATGTATCGCGAGCTTTTCTATTATAGTTGGATCTTATGATGTTTCTCCCCCTCTACTCTCTTGTAATGGATTGACTTTTCCCTTTGAAGTGATCTTATCGGATTGAGTCTTTAAGGATTTGAGAACACTTTATGTATGTCTTGCATGTGCTTATCTGTGGTGACAATGGGATATTCACGTGATCCACTTGATGTATGTTTTGGTGATCAACTTGCGGGTTCCGCTCGTGAACTTATGCATAGGGGTTGCCACACATTTTCGTCTTGATTCGCCGGTAGAAACTTTGGAGCACTCTTTGAAGTTCTATGTGTTGGTTGAATAGATGAATCTGAGATTGTTTGATGCATATCGTATAATCATACCCATGGATACTTGAGGTGACATTGGAGTATCTAGGTGACATTTGTGTCTGAAGGTGATATTCTAGTACGAACTCTATGATAGATCGAACGGAAAGAATAGCTTCGTGTTATTTTACTACGGACTCTTGAATAGATCGATCCGAAAGAATAACTTTGAGGTGGTTTCATACCCTACAATAATCTCTTTGTTTTTTCTCCGCTATTAGTGACTTTGGAGTGACTCTTTGTTGCATGTTGAGGGATAGTTATATGATCCAATATTATTGTTGAGAGAACTTGCACTAGTGAAAGTATGAACCCTAGGCCTTGTTTCCTAGCATTGCAATACCGTTTACGCTCACTTTTATCATTAGTTACCTTGCTGTTTTTATAATTTTAGATTACAAAAACATATATCTACCATCCATATTGCACTTGTATCACCATCTCTTCGCCGAACTAGTGCACCTATACAATTTACCATTGTATTGGGTGTGTTGGGGACACAAGAGACTCTTTGCTATTTGGTTGCAGGGTTGCTTGAGAGAGACCATCTTCAACCTACGCCTCCCACGGATTGATAAACCTTAGGTCATCCACTTGAGGGAAATTTGCTACTGTCCTACAAACATCTGCACTTGGAGGCCCAACAACGTCTACAAGAAGAAGGTTGTGTAGTAGACATCAAGCAGTTTCTGGCGCCGTTGCCGGGGAGGTGAGTGCTTGAAGGTATATCTTTAGATCTTGCAATCAAATCTTTTAGTTTCTTGTTTTATCACTAGTTTAGTTTATAAAAGAAAACTACAAAAAAATGGAATTGAGTTTGCCTCATACGCTTCATCTTTTTAATATCTTTCGTGAGTATGATGGAAAGGAAAATTGTGCCAAAGTGTTATAAGAAGAATGCATTAAAATGTTTGGCACTAAATATTTGAATGATGAGCATGATTTCAATGTTGTTAGTATGAACTCTTTGAATATCCATAGTACTAATAATGATTGCACTAGTCATGATGAAAATGTCTCTTATAAGCATGTCAACTTTTTTGGAGTGCATATATTTTGCAAGTACACACCAATTAGGGAAAATAGATTTTGCAAGAGGCATAAGTATTTGGAAACTAAATGGTTGCAAGAAAGGCTAGATGTTTGTGCTGAAAATTTAAAATCTCTTCACCATACTTGTGAACTTTGCAATGAACATGGTCATTTAAATCTCAAATGCAAATTGTTTCATGATCGTATCGTGTCCAAAAATTGTGATGACTTGATTTCCCTTGCACATCATAATGAACTTAGTTTGCTTTTGGGTTATGAAGAAATGAAACGTATAACTAAGCATATTCCAGAATATAACCTTGAGAAATTCCTCGATATTGATCTAGAAGAGATTTATATGTATTGTGCGGTGAATTGCATTGAAAATCCTTATATTGCCAATTACATAAAGAAAAGAAAACAAATAGAGGATGAAGAGAATACTAATGAAAGGGAAGAGACTTCCCAATATCCTCCTATTATTTCTTATGATGAATCAGGTAACAAGGACGAGCTTTCTATTCAACCAATCTCATTAATAAGGAGCTCCAAAAAAGGGATTAAACCCACACATAATGTGAAGAAGAAAAATAAAAGACGGAGAAACAAAGGTAAAAAGGTATCCCTCCCAAATGATGTTGCTCCTATTACTCATTGTGATGATGATAATTGCTATACTATTGATGCTATCCATACTATTAATGATGAGAGTGATTATGCTTATGATATGAAAAGGCCCAAGCTTGGGGATGCTATGTTTGATGAGAATGACATGTTTGAGAATATATGTTCTGAAATTAATGTTTGTCCCAAGCTTGGGGATGCTATGTTTAATGAAGATGATATTTTTAGCCTCCCAAGTTTTGATATGCAAATTTGTTATGATGATAGCATGCCTACTACTTATGATGATTATATTGATGAAAGTGGGGTTGGAAGAGTGTCAACTTTAGGAAGTAATGATCCCACTATTTTGGAGGATGTTGAATCTTATTGTGATAATTATGAAAGTGGATTTGGAGAGGTCATGACTTTATTTAGTAATGATTCCACTATCTTGGAAGAGGTTTCAATCGATTATGATGAGAACAAAGTTGCTACTTATGATGATTATTGTGATGACACTTATGCTATAAAAAGTAGTGATGATTATATTTATAAAACTTGTCATGATTATGATTACCCTCTTTCTGAACATTACTCTTTTTGTATGGAAACAATTTATAGTATTCGAGTTTCTTATGATACTCCCACTATTCCGAATGAGAAGAATTTTGCTTATGTGGAGAGTAATAAAATTTCTATGCTTGTAGATCATGAAAAGAATGCTTTAGGTGCAGGTTATATTGTTGAATTCATTCATGATGCTACTGAAAATTATTATGAGGGAGGAATATATGCTTGTAGGAATTGCAATAATATCAAGTTTCCTCTCTATGTGCTTAAAGTTTTGAAGCTATGCTTGTTTTGCCTTCCTATGCTAGTTGATTATTGTTCCCATAAGTTGTTTGATCAAAAAATCCCTATGCATAGGTAGTGGGTTAGACTTAAATGTGCTTACCATGTGCTTCATGATGCTCTCTTTATGTTTCAATTCTTATCTTTTATGTGAGCATCATTGAAATCATCATGCCTAGCTAGGGGCGTTAAACGTTAGCGTTTGTTGGGAGGCAACCCAATTTTACTTTTGTTCCTTGATTTTTGCTCCTGTTTAGCAATAAATAATCTATCTAGCCTCTGGTTAGATGTGGTTTTATGTTTTAATTAGTGTTTGTGCCAAGTAGAACCTTTGGGAAGACTTGAGTGATAGTTATTTGATCTTGCTGAAAATTCCAGAAACTTTCTGTTCACGAAAACAATTGTTAAAAATTACCAGAGCGTGATATAATACTGACTCCAATTGCAGAAGATCAATAAACAAATTAGTTAGGTCTTCCTATTTTGGCAGAATTTTTAAAGTTCCATAAGTTTGCATTAGTTACAGATTACTACAGACTGTTCTGTTTTTGACAGATTCTATTTTTCGTGTGTCGTTTGCTTATTTTGATGAATCTATGGCTAGTAAAAGAGCTTATAAACCATAGAGAAGTTGGAACACAGTAGGTTTAACACCAATATAAATAAAGAATGAGTTCAATACAGTACCTTGCAGTGATGTTTTGTTTTCTTTCGCTAACGGAGCTCACGGGATTTTCTGTTAAGTTTTGTGTTGTGAAGTTTTCAAGTTTTGGGTGAAGATTTGATGGAATATGGAACAAGGAGTGGCAAGAGCCTAAGCTTGGGGATGCCCAAGGCACCCCAAGGTAAATCCAAGGACACCAAAAAGCCAAAGCTTGGGGATGCCCCGGAAGGCATCACCTCTTTCGTCTTCGTTCATCAGTAACTTTACTTGGAGCTATATTTTTATTCACCACATGATATGTGTTTTGCTTGGAGCGTCTTGTATGATTTGAGTCTTTGTTTGTTAGTTTGCCACAATCATCCTTGCTGTACACACCTTTTGAGAGAGACACACATGATTCGGAATTTGTTAGAATACTCTATGTGCTTCACTTATATCTTTTAGAGCACGGCGGTGGTTGTATTTTATAGAAATTATTGATCTCTCATGCTGCACTTATATTATTTTGAGAGTCTTAAACAGCATGGTAATTTGCTTTATTTGTGAAATTAATCTTCCATATTGAGTTCATTGAATATCATGAGAAGTTAGATACTTGATAAGTGTTTTGAGATATAAAGGTGGTAATATTAGAGTGTGCTAGTTGAGTAATTGTGAAATTGAGAAATACTTGTGTTAAAGTTGGCAAGTCCTGTAGCATGCACGTATGGTAAAAGTTGTGTGACAATTTTAACACATAGGTGTTCTTTTATTGCTTTCCTTATGAGTGGCGGTCGGGGACGAGCGATGGTCTTTTCCTACCAATCTATCCCTCTAGGGGCATGCGTAGTAGTACTTTGCTTCGAGGGCTCATAAACTTTTGAAATAAGTATATGAGTTCTTTATGACTAATGTGAGTCCATGGATTATATGCACTCTCAACCTTCCAGAATTTTCTAGCCTCTACGGTACCGCGCATTGCCCTTTCTCACCTTGAGAGTTGGTGCAAACTTCGCCGGTGCATCCAAACCCCGTGATATGATACGCTCTATCACACATAAGCCTCCTTATATCTTCCTCAAAACAGCCACCATACCTACCTATCATGGCATTTCCATAGACATTCTGAGATATATTGCCATGCAACTTTTCCACCGTTCCGTTTATTATGGCACGCTTCATCATTATCATATTGCTTTGCATGATCATGTAGTTGACATCATATTTGTGGCAAAGCCACCATTCATAATTTTTTCATACATGTCACTCTTGATTCATCGCATATCCCGGTACACCGCCGGAGGCATTCACATAGAGTCATATTTTGTTCTAAGTATTGACTTGTAATTGTTGAGTTGTAAATAATAAAAGTGTGATGATCATCATTAGAGCATTGTTCCATGTGAGGAAAGGATGATGGAGACTATGATTCCCCCACAAGTTGGGATGAGATTTCGGACTAAAAAAAAGGAAGGCCAAAGAAAAAAAGAAGGCCCAAAAAAAGAGAAAAAGAAAAAAAAGAAAAAAAGAAAAAAAGAGAAAAAGAGAGAAGGGACAATGTTTTATCCTTTTTCCACACTTGTGCTTCAAAGTAGCACCGTGATGTTCATGGTAGAGAGTCTCCTATGTTGTCCCTTTCATATACTAGTGGGAATTTTTCATTATAGAACTTGGCTTGTATATTCCAATGATGGGCTTCCTCAAAATGCCCTAGTCTTTGTGAGCAAGCAAGTTGGATGCACACCCACTTAGTTTCTTTTGTTGATCCTTCATATATTTATAGCTCTAGTGCATCTGTTGCATGGCAATCCCTACTCCTCTCATTGACATCAATCGATGGGCATCTCCATAGCCTATTGATTAGCCGCGTCAATGTGAGACTTTCTACCTTTTTTGTCTTCTCTCATCACCCCCATCATTATACTTTACTCCACCAATTGCTCATGTATTGCGTAAGAGTTGAAAATGCTGAAGCACATTAAAAGTATGAACCAATTGCTCGGCTTGTCATCGGGGTTATGCATGATGAGAACGTTTGTGTGACAATATTGAAACATGGCTTAACTATATGATTTTGTAGGGATAAGCTTTCTTTGGCTATGTTATTTTGATAAGACATAATTGCTTGGTTAGCATGTTTGAAGTATTATTGTTTTTATGTCAACATTAAACTTTTATCTTGAATCTTTCGGATCTAAATATTCATGCCACAATAAAAAGATTTACATTGATAATTATGCTAAGAAGCATTCCACATCAAAAATTCTGTTTTTATCATTTACCTACTCGAGGACGAGCAGGAATTAAGCTTGGGGATGCTTGATACGTCTCCAACGTATCTATAATTTTTGATTGTTCCATGCTATTATATATTCTGTTTTGGATGTTTAATGGGCTTATTTATACACTTCTATATTATTTTTGGGACTAACTATTAACCGGAGGCCCAGCTCAAATTGTTGTTTTATTGCCTATTTCAGTGTTTCGAAGAAAAGGAATATAAAACGGAGTCCAAACGGAATGAAACCTCCGGGAGAGTTATTTTTGGAACGAAAGCAATCCAGGAGACTTGGAGCAGACGTCAGGGAAGCTTCGAGGTGGCCACGAGGCAGGGAGGCGCTCCTGCCCCCCTGGGCGCGCCCCCACCCTCGTGGCTCCCCTGACCGACTTCTTTTGCCTATATGTCCATATACCCTAAAAACACCGAGGAGCAGAATAGTACGGGAGTTCCGCCGCCGCAAGCCTCTGTAGCCACCAAAAACCAATTGGGACCCTGTTCCGGCACCCTGCCGGACGGGGGGGGGGGATCCCTCACTGGTGGCCATCTTCATTACCCTGGCGCTCCCCATGACGAGGAGGGAGTAGTTCACCCTCGGGGCTGAGGGTATGTACCAGTAGCTATGTGTTTGATCTCTCTCTCTCTCGTGTTCTTGAGATGGTACGATCTTGATGTATCGCGAGCTTTGCTATTATAGTTGGATCTTATGATGTTTCTCCCCCTCTACTCTCTTGTAATGGATTGAGTTTTCCCTTTGAAGTGATCTTATCGGATTGAGTCTTTAAGGATTTGAGAACACTTTATGTATGTCTTGCATGTGCTTATCTGTGGTGATAATGGGATATTCACGTGATCCACTTGATGTATGTTTTGGTGATCAACTTGCGAGTTCCGCTCGTGAACTTATGCATAGGGGTTGGCACACGTTTTTGTCTTGATTCTCCGGTAGAAACTTTGGGGCACTCTTTGAAGTTCTATGTGTTGATTGAATAGATGAATCTGAGATTGTTTGATGCATATCGTATAATCATACCCACGGATACTTGAGGTGACATTGGAGTATCTAGCTGACATTAGGGTTTTGATTGATTTGTGTCTTAAGGTGTTATTCTAGTATGAACTCTATGATAGATCGAACGGAAAGAATAACTTCGTGTTATTTTACTACGGACTCTTGAATAGATCGATCCGAAAGAATAACTTTGAGGTGGTTTCGTACCCTACAATAATCTCTTCGTTTGTTCTCCGCTATTAGTGACTTTGGAGTGACTCTTTGTTGCATGTTGAGGGATAGTTATATGATCCAATTATGTTATTATTGTTGAGAGAACTTGCACTAGTGAAAGTATGAACCCTAGGCCTTGTTTCCTAGCATTGCAATACCGTTTACGCTCACTTTTATCATTAGTTACCTTGCTGTTTTATATTTTCAGTTTACAAAAACCTATATCTACCATCCATATTGCACTTGTATCACCTTCTCTTCGCCGAACTAGTGCACCTATACAATTTACCATTGTATTGGGTGTGTTGGGGACACAAGAGACTCTTTGCTATTTGGTTGCAGGGTTGCTTGAGAGAGACCATCTTCAACCTACGCTTCCCACGGATTGATAAACCTTAGGTCATCCACTTGAGGGAAATTTGCTACTGTCCTACAAACCTCTGCACTTGGAGGCCCAACAACGTCTACAAGAAGAAGGTTGTGTAGTAGACATCACCTGCGCGGCGGACTGCTCGCATGCGTCCTGTCAACTCACGCGTGCTCGCATGCCACACGGGTCGCGCGGCGGCACGTATATTTTTTTCTATTTGGATGATTAATGCTGCCGCTTTATTACTTAACCGAAGCATGGCACGTATCCATTGTTGGTCTAACGCTCACGGTTCGAATAAATAATCCGTTTGGGATATTGGTTCCCAACTATTAATAATCTCCCATCTATAATTAGATAAAGATTACATCAAAACTGGTCTCAAATTTGACAAAAAGTACAATGCCACTTTGTATTGGTGTCCATATGACAACACGAAAAGTTTCATGAACTTCAAATAAGTTTTGGATGTACTAGAATTTAAAAATCAAGATCCTCAATGTTTGAAATTTGTTGCACGGGGAGTAAACATGCACCCAGTGAGCCACATGTGTTTTTGCAATCCATTTAGGTGCACTGTCACGTGTGGATGTAGCTCAAATTTGATTTTTCACATTATACCCATAGAAAATCAATCAATCAATGTACTAAAATGTCTTAATGATCTCTGTGATTTTTTTGAAATTAAAACGTCCCTCCTTTGGTAACATGTATGTTCACCGCGGGATAATTAATTTAACATGCATCGTAGTTGCGGTGGATTCGCGGTGTGTGTGGGTGTGTGCGTCTGGGGGTGGCGGGTGGCTCGCAGTACACTACGAGTTGTGAGCCACCATGTGGGTTGGCCATTTTGTTAGGCAGGCTGGTGCCACATCAGAGTCATGAAATCGTTATTTAAAACATTACACAACCCTTTCATACATAAATGTTTTGTCCACATGCAGTCGATGGTTGTCCTACACGACACTCGATACTCGCGTGTGACACTTTCTGTGGGCCCGCGAGGTCGTCGTCCATCACTTTGACGAACAACCGGCAGTGAAGTTAATTTGACCATCAAGGTAGAATCTTTTTTGTTTGTGTTATGGTGGTATATAGTACGCGTCGAAGAGGTGGAAGGGGACTAGCATATATACTATACGTATGCATCCGTGAACAAGTACACCTCACTCAGTGTCGGGACTTTTTGGTTACCGAGGCACGTGCCACATCAAAATTGTGAAATTGGTTATTCAAACATCACACAACACCTTTTTGGGCTACATGCATATATATCCTAGCTAGGACACTCACGTGTGACGCTTCCATCTGTGGGCCCACGGGGCCATCGTCGATGCATGCATGCATGCATCACTTTGACCTACATCGGGAGAGGTTAATTAATTTCACCATCGATGAGGATTCTTTTGGGTTGTACATATATTACGGCAGGAGCATATAGTACGCGGTGAAGAGGGGGGAAGGGGACCATCATATGTAGTACGCTTGATATGAACCTCGCTCTGTGTGGGTGCATGGTTTACGGTTTTTGAGGCATGTGGCACATCAGAGTTATGCATTTTGGGTATTCAACATATATATGTTTGGCCCACATGCAAAGCGGTGGTGGTTGTCCTCTCGCACCCACTTAAGCGGTTATCAGCGATATCGATGCTTTCCATCTGTGGGCCTGCTTGGTCCATCACTTCTTTTTGCCTGACAACAAGAGAGGTTAATTTGACTTAGGAGGGGATTATTATTTTTGCTCTGGGATGACATGCATGATACACTTTGAGCACACACACATGCATGTGTACGCATGAATCCTTCCAATCGAGTCGAAGTGGCTAGTACAACGACACCATCATGAACCGATCTCGCTCTGTGTGGGGAGCTAGTGTACCATTTTTGACACACGCGCCAGATCAATGTTGTGTATTCAAACATGCATGCACGCATCACCTCCATACATATGCATGTAGTGGTTGCCTTCGAACGATACACTCCCTCGCATGGTTATCGGCGACAAGCCTATATATTCGTGGGCCCGCGTGGACATCCATGATCACCTTGACCAACAACAAGATAGGTTACCATGGCAGATTCTTCATTTGGTTCGTGTTATCGTAGTATAGGTCATGGTGAGATTCAGACCTAATTAAGTTTGAGCGCATATACTATACACACATGCATGCATATATGAATCCCCGTCGTTGGCTTGAAGTGTGGTGTAACATACATATGCATCGTCAACCTAACCCTCACTCAGTGTGGGGATATCTAGTTCGAAATCATGGTGCCACATCAAAGTTGTTCCATTGTTACTCAGAAACACACCTCTCCATACATATGTTTGGGCCACACGCATGTAGTGGTTGTCTTCGGGGACTACCTACTTGCGTGATTATTGGCGAGCTAGCCCATCTCCGGGGTCGCATGGACAACCATCACTTTGACCAACAACAAGAGAGAGGTTGTACGACCAAGGTGGATTATTCTTGGTCCGTTTTACGATCCATCTTGGTGAGATATATGCCTCTCTGGCTCGCCGACTGAAAGTGTGTGTGTGTGT
>NC_057799.1:194588834-194597557 GCF_018294505.1 Triticum aestivum
TCCCTTCGTGCCGACACAAGGGAGGGGGATGGTAGCTACTTCGCACTTTGCTACGGTGAACCTCGGTTGGGGGGGCATGCATTCATAGCTTAGGATTCCCTTCGTGCCGACACGAGGGAGGAGGGGGTTGCTAGCTACTTCGCACTTTGATAGGTGAACCTCGGTTGAGGGGGCATGCATTCATAGCTAGGATTCCCTTTGTGCCGACACGAGGGGGAGGGGGGCAAGCAATACCGTGCGCTTTGCGAGAGAGGTGCCACATCGAAGTTGCATTTGGTATTTGAAAATCAAACCACCCTTTTGATACATAAATTTGGTCCACATGCAAGTGTGTTCGTGTTCTGACCCTCTCCCGCGTCATTTTTTGCCAAATTTATGAACATTAGACAAGTCGGATGACGCAATAGACATGGTTCACTCAAACTAACCGTGTGCCACGCCGGTGCACCTATCACGCACACATCCGCACAGTACATTGGGCTCCACGAGGCTCCCCCTCTCAAAAATATCTGCCCGCCTCGAGGGTTTTTCTCTTTCATAACACACAGTTGTTATCTCTGGACCGTGTGCGATGTTTCTTGTTCCCAATCCCGCCTGCATCCCTAGAAAATATCTGCCCGCCTCGAGGGGTTTTCTGTTTCATAACACACGGTTGTTATCTCCGGACCGTGTGCGATGCGCTATCATCAAAATTTTCAATAGACCGGCATTTCACTCCCTCCTTTGACTCCCGCGTAGTAAAATTTTCAGTACCCACGTCATTTCCTCAAACACCCCGCCCCCCTCCACACACACACACACACCAAAACCTCCTCAGGCGTGTGCGCGCGCGCACACACACACACACCAAAACCTCCTCAGGCGTGTGCGCGCGCGCACACACACACACACCCTCCCTCGCTCGAAACCCTAGCAAAGTCCCCGCCGCCGCCGCCACCGCAAGGCCTCCATTGTCAACATCTGCCGGTTTGCCCGTGTAGCTTACCCAACGATCTCCATACCCAGGCCGCCTTGAGTTTCTTAGATGACGCCTGCCAAGCGCCCCCTTTCCCACAGATCCCCATCCCCCACTCCATAGCGTCGCAGCCTAAGCCCGGCTACGCTTCCCGTGGAGCTCGAGGAGTGACTGGCCCAAAAGACGTGTATAACCGTCTCTTCGCCCGATGTCGTGGAGGAAGCTGACGACCATTACTGGCGGCAGACACTCAATCAGCGGGCTAGAGTATGCGGGCATGTCTCGTCCGCCGGCTACGACATCGAGGTCATCGACAGCGACGCCCTGAGGCGGGCTGTGTCACAGGTTAAGTGGCCCACCCCAAACCCTTGGGTTCAACCGCCGTCGATCTCATCCATGGCCCCGCTGCTGATCTCCTCTGGCTCGCTGTCAACAATTTGCCATTCTACATCGCCATCGAGCCCCTTTTGTCATTTCTGAAGGACACGTTCTGTGATGCTGCCTTGGGATCCACGGCTTCCAAGTTAGACATCATCGGCGGCGACCACGAGGAGGGCACCCTCTCTGGCTCTTCCATGGGGAAAGAGCCCATCTGCTCTTCCAAGGGGAAAGCGCCTGTCTGCGACATCATGGAGGGCACCCTACAGCCGTGCTCTTCCAAGGGGAAGGAACCCATCTACGACAACATGGAGCGCATCCAGGGTCCATTCTCTTCCCACGGTAAACGAGCCCATCCGTGACAAGTGAGGAAACCCATGATTTGTTTTGCCGTGCCTCTTCATAGGGGGAAACCCATGATTTGTTTTGTCGAGTCCCTTTTGTAGTGTAGTGAGAATATGTCTAGTTTTAATTGCTATATCTGGTTGTTTGCAGTATGCCTTGTTTATTTAATTTGTTCACAATGTGATGCTCTATATATGCAATTATTTATTGTGCATAACATTCATCAATCCAGTTTTAAACATACCGATAGGAATGCATATATTTGCTTGCTGTTAAGCCTGTTATAGCTAGCATATGCCTCTTTTAAAGTTTTTTTGATTGTTTGGTTGTTTGTAGTTAGCATATGTTCAGTTTCAAATGCTATCTTTGGTTGTTCGTAGTATGCCTTGTTTATTCCAGTTATTCACAACGTGATGTTCTATATGTGCAAGTATGAACTGTGCAGTTCAATTTCATCAGTACCAGTTTCAACAATACCACTATGAATGACTACATTTGGTTGCTGCATCTTGTAGTTAACACGCCTTTCCATTTTTATTTAACCATAACTAGTGTACTTAGACCGGCACAATACCAGTTTGAATGACCATGTTTGCTTGTTGTTAAATGTTTGGCCTGTTGCAGTCAGCACACCTTTCCACTTGTTTTGCTTTACTAGCATGCTTAAACCTGCACACTGAAGCTATCCTTTGGAGATTATTTTGTCTGCCATGTGTAATTTTGGTTGATGTTTAGCCTGTTGTGCTTAACATGCTTCTTGATGTACCTACACAGGACAATTTTGGGAACGACTGTTGTTTTCCATCGAGGTTAGTTTCATCCCATGGCTTATATTTGCTCACTGTTCAGGATATCGGTAGCTGGTACCATATAGGCCGGCGACTGATAAGGGACTAGTCGGTGAATCGGACTTTTAACTGAATATATCTGCAACCCATTTTTCCTTAGGTTAACTAGGGCCATATATAATATATTTGAGGCTACATAGCAACATGCACTGTACTTAATGTCTAAATATGCAATCCTAGGCTACATAGTAACAAGGAAGAGTGTTGCATTAATGTTCTAATGATGTCTAGATATACGTAGAAGAGTAGCAGCAACAACACAACCCTATTTGGATACTCAACTTAGCTAGATGTTAGAGTTAGTTTCTAGCTCATTACTAACCCTGAACTAACTCCATCCAAAGAGTTGTTTGGATGGCAGGGTTAGATTGACAATAAATGCACTAGGAGAACTAGCTCCAATTGGCACCTCTTGGGTTGGATACTAGTTTTTTTGGGTGGGTTATAGATGCAACTAGCTCAAACTAGCCCTCTTGTTTAGATATACTTTAGGGCTATTTGAGCCCGAACTAGCTCAAACTAACTATAACCCATGGATACAGTAGCAGATAATTTGTAAGAATGAACTAAACTACTTCCGGCCCGTAATATAAGATGTTAATTCATCTAATATGTGAGTACATTGGATGTTATAAGATACTCCCTCCGTTCCTAAATATTTGTCTTTTTAGAGATTTCAAATGGACTACCACATACGGATGTATATAGACATATTATAAATGAGTGTTGTACTACATCATTGTGCAATTGCTGTTTAGCTTCTAATATTAACTTGGTGCTTTTAGGTACATATGTCATTGGTAAAGATCCGCGTTTCGACCCTTTCTGCGTATGGGGCAATGAGATATCGATAAACCAGCATCAAGTGAGGAAGCTGATAAAGATTGTTATTAAAATGGGTCCAAAGATGGCAATTAAACTATTTGTTTACACTTTATCCAAGACAATAGTGAACTGCAGGATGGTAAGTAAGAACTCTGCAGCCTTCTTTTTACTGCCCATAATGAGTTGTGTTAGATGACAATGTCTGAATCATTTTCCGCAGTGGTTGCCAAAGCAGTTTACTCAAGATTACCCCTCAAACTACATGATTGGTGGGCATGCAAAGGTTAAAGTATTTCTACTAGAACACGATGATCATCTAGATGTTTTCATGAAGACTGTGAAGGATGGGCGGTCGGCCATCACAAGGGGTTGGACTAGAGTCGTGCGTGCCTTCTGCATGGAGGAGGGTAGGCATTCCGCTTCACCTTGTTCAGCAACCAGGATATATTTCGCCTATTTCTT
The DNA here is from genome assembly GCF_018294505.1 of Triticum aestivum. Taxonomy (NCBI): domain Eukaryota; kingdom Viridiplantae; phylum Streptophyta; class Magnoliopsida; order Poales; family Poaceae; genus Triticum; species Triticum aestivum. The sequence goes on from NC_057799.1 coordinate 194,592,648, forward strand.
TACCATCTTTAATAGTACAAGTATACAACTGTGGTTCATCATTCTTTATTTGGTTCTTATGTAATTCTTGAACATACGTACCTATGAATCGAATAATGCATTGGTTGTTTGAACCTGATGGATATGAATAAAGCTGTAGCATACATTCAAATTCAAATCCAAATCCGGTACAATTTGGAAAAGAAGCAATTAAATTACGGTGAAATTACGCTCTCCAGGTTGTTACGGCACACACGGTTGGTAAAACACAAACGTTTGCGATATGCACCATAATCGGAGACGGTTCACAGAGAGGAAACGTGTGCAAGCATGCACACAATTGCCGTTTGCAAAGCGTGTGCGATGTTAGACAATATCACAAATGGTGCGGGCAAACTAAACGTTTGTGTTAGTTGCCTTACCGTACACGATTCGCAACCATGAACTATTTATGATGAAGTATGCATCATAAACGTTGCACCACAGAATAGTGTGTGCGATAGTTGTCGTGTACGACAATGTTACGACGGTCCGATGTTTCGTAATCATGTCCGACACTCGTATGACGATTAGCTAATCTTCTTAACGGTGAACCGTTTGTGATGGGCCGCGCATCATACACGTTTTATAATAGTGAACCGTTTGTGATGGGCTGCGCATCATAAACGTAGCACCACAGAATACCGACAGCGATGGCAATGCGAGCAGAAACGAGTAGGAGTACTGTAGGGGCCCTATCCCTGACGGTTTCTGGGTCATGTGGGAAGGACCCCCCTATCGCCCACACTCACTTGGCGACGGTTCCAAATGCCGTCGCGGAAAGGGGTTTTAAACCGTTTGTTTAGGACCAACGCGCACCAGTGGCCGTTAAGCTATCGAGTACGGTTTTGGATCCAATAACCCGTTAACAGCCGGACCAATGAGGATTTTCCACGTGTAAAATTATCATTGGCCGGAGGAAACACGTGTTGGCTCACCGTTGGGACAGATGTCATCCATTCATTGGACAGGAGGCGCCTATGATAGGTCGACACATGGCATGGCCCAACAGAGGCCCATTCCAGTGAAAAGGCTGGCCCGTTTGACTTGGTTAAAAGGTAATATGCCATCCCATGGAAAGCTTGTTAACAGCCTATTCGTATATAAGCCATTTACAACCTGCTAACTCCCGGCCCGTTACGGCCTATCGGAATTAAGCCTAGTAGCTTCATCTAGGCCGTTTAATATGATTCCAGCCCGTTGTAACTTCCGGCCCATGTATGGCCCATGATGTCTTTTGGCCCATATGAGGCCCGTTGTAACTCTGGGCTCATTAAAGGCCCGAGATGAAACTGTCCCATAAAGAATAGTGTATCGCTTTATACCCATTAACAGCCCATTATTCCGTCGGCCGTTTCCAGCCCGTGTTAACTTTCGGCCTTCTAAGGGCCCATTTATTCTTGGGCTCATTTCTAGAATTCGGTTAGTTACGGTGCATTACTGGCCTGTTCCGTTTGTGGGCCAAATTCAGCCTGTGGTTACATTCGGCCCGTTTGTGGCCAGTTAACCCGTTGGGCTGTTTTCATAGCGTTATCAAATACGGCCTATTAACGACCCGTTATGGTCCATGAATAGTATGACCCATGTTTGGCGAAATGGTTAGAAGGCCCATGGATCCTATGGCCCGTAGAAGACCAATGGATCCTACGGCCCGTAGAAGGCCCATGGATCATATGGCCCGTAGAAAGTCCATGGATCCCACGGCCCGTAGAAGGCCCATGGATCCTACGGCCAGTACAAGGCCCATGGATCCTACGTCCTGCAGGAGGCCCATGGTTACAATAGTCCGTGTGTTGCCATGATTATTGTGGCCTAGTTACCAAAAATAGGTTATTGTGGCCACTAGAGAAACGCGGAAAAAGAACTGCAGTGACTACAAGCAAACAACTAAACAAGACAATAAGGAAATAAATAAGCAAGCAACTAACGCTAGCCTATTACAGCTATTATACATATTACATCCACTGGGCATCAAAGTTCGCCACCAGTGCAAATATAGGGAACAAAGCAGCATATTACATACACTGGGCGTCAAAATTAGCCACCAGTGCAAATAAACGCTGCAGCAAAAGAAGTCCATAACTGAAATAACTTCAGAAGAGCTCAAGAAACATTATCTTGGGTATCCACCATGCTGGCAATAAGCTTAGCAAGCTTATTAGCTTTGTCCTATGTGGCGCTAAAATCCTCCAACGCTTGCTGTTGCACCAGAAAGTATGTATCTGAATGCTCCAGGGACTTCCACAGTCCTTCCGCTTCTTGTCGCAGCACAGCTGATCGATGTCTTTCAGCTTGTAGTTGAGACTCAAGAAACTGAACTGATTCAAACAGTGAGTTTGAATAGCTTGTGCAAGCGGTAGTGGCCATTAACTCGAACAGTAAACCAAGACAGGACTTTGGGGTTGTCTCACTGTCTTCAAGATAGTTTCCCTTAGCTGTTTTATCAGCTTTGTTGGATACCAACAAGGATGTCTCACTATCCTAAACCTTATCTGCATTACTTCCTTTACCATTGCTTAATAAGGCACTCTTCTCCAATATTCTGTCAGCATTCTAAAAGAAGAAATAAGCAGACACATAACAGGTTTAGCATGTAATAGTATATGAAACTCATTTCTGTGAACCAGTTCATTAGTAAGGTGGACAAGATTAAACTACCAAGTCCTCTATTGCCAAGTAGTACATTATAAAAGCATCAAACAAACATATATCTATGTCCTATGGTCACTGCATTATCTTGCCAAATCAAAATAGAGACACGGTTCAAATCATATCAGTTCAAGAGAAAGCAACACTGAAAGAATACAAAGCGTGGGAAAATACACAACACAACAAGATTTCAGATGGGTACCACGGGTCTACATGTATAACAACACTATTAGCCCTATTGTGATGCTAGTAATGTGCATGATATGAGAAGTCAACTGTATACACAATTGAAATTGAAATCAACAGAGCTATTTGTAAGAGCAAACCTGTTAAAGAAACATGCATAAACATACCTGTTGTGCCATTGGAGTTTCCATTGGATCATTCAATTAAAAAATAAGTTTGTATGAGTAAATACAATGATACAAGAGCAAAGCAGTATGCACGATAACAATGGAATCTTAAATGAGAACAATTGTTCTTCAGGTTTAAGCACTTGTTCTACATGAGCAGAGTACAGTAAGACGCAAGCATATAGTACTTAAAATAAAATGAGCTCATAGACCTTACCACATTCTTGGTTCGGGGCCAGTACAGAACAAGGCGTTCCCAGTCATCGTCCAGTAAATGTGACTCAGGAGAACGTAAGGGAATTTGATGAGTTTCTTTGCCAGTGAAGTACGTTTTCTTCAGGCAATTCCGATATTGCCACCAAGCATTCTTGAAGATAGCAGAGGTATTAGCACAGGTTACCTCATCCTGAGTTTCCAAATCGGTCCTTCTCTATAGAGAAAAATGGGAAAATTTGTTGTATTATAACCATCATGGAGGTAGAATGTATGGGACAAAGCAAAGTAATTGCCATGAATAACATTACTTTCACATAACTCCTGGACAAACACCTGCAAGTGGTATTTTCCTTCATCTTCAGTATAATAATTCCATGGTGGGAAGATACGCACATAGTATTTAACAACATCAAATGCGATAGATGCTAAACTATGAATGGCTGGTTGTGCTTCCTCCACAGGAATAGGTGTACTAACTGGTGGAGTTGGGGTTCGCCGTGGTAGTACTGGCGCTTTGGGCACTGGAGCTGCCTTACTAACTGCTCTTGTTTGGGAGCTCTGTAGTGGAGATGGTGATGTGTCAACAGGAAATGGGTTACTATCTGCTGGGGTTGGGGTTAGATTGGGTGAAGCTGGTTCTCTGTCCATCGCAGTAGGGGTAAAATCTGCGAGAGTCTGTGTTATGTGTGGTAGGGCTGGTTCTCATGCATGTACAACCGGGGTGCTAACTCCACCAAGAGGTAGCAATGTTTTATTTGAAGACCCGGTTTTTACTCCGCTAGATACTGCCATCGCCCGCTCCAATTCAAATGGCCGATAAACAGGAAACATAGTTGAATGTACAGACATTGTATGAGAGACAGATGCAATAGATCGTGTGGAAAAAAGAGGGCATGAAATAGTTGACATGTATATTGTTTAACTAAAACGGATAGCATGACATAATTTCACATATATGATGTCTATCTAAACTGGATAGCATAGCATAACATAATTCAAAGATACAATGACTAACTAAACAAGATCACATGACATAATTCACATACATGTTATCTAAGTAACCATGATCGCATGATTTAATTCACATATGTGATTTATATGCTAAGCAGAGGGCATTCACATATATGATGTCTGAACTAAGAACATGGTGTTGAATATTGTGTATATGATGTCTAAACTATGCAATGCAAGACACCATATGCATGATATGAGAAGTATAATCGTGCCAAGTTAGAGCATACACCTCGGTGGGGGAATAGGACTTGTCATCTGTCTCTGAATCCATCTCTGAGGAGCTATCGGGACCCAGCAAGAGATTTGCTTCGACAGGTAGCACTGTCTGCTCTGAAGGCCTTGTTTTCACTCCAGATTTTCCATCACCCACTCAAATGGCTGATTCACAGGAAGAGTAGTTTAATGTACAAACATTGTTGGAAATGTAATGAAGAAAAGGATGGGCAAGATATCATTCAAATATATGATGCCTGGTTAAACAGGATGACATTGCACATTTCACATATATTATGGCTGGCTAAAAGACATGAGACTGCATAATTCCCATATATGATATTGAAACTAAATAGGTGGCATTACAAAACATGTCTAAACTAAGAAGATGACATATATGATGTCGGAAGTAGGCACTACAAGGCAACATATGCATGATATGACTAA
>NC_057799.1:194597890-194608144 GCF_018294505.1 Triticum aestivum
GGGGTAAATAGGAGTGGTCAGCTGCGTCTGAATCCGCCTCAGAACAGATATCTTCCTCTGGATTACAATCCGGAGAGGGGGGGGGAGGGTTTGCCATTGAACCCACCATGGAGCAATGTCTGCATGACATTGCGTTGCTACGCAAAACTCTTCTCTTTTTCTCTACATGTTCAGCATGACTGTGTACAATATCTGACATGCATAAAAAATATAGTGAGATTATGTAAGGAGAGCATGCAGAAATCTAGAGTAATGGTAACAACCAGTGGATGGATCCAAAAATAATGATAGCAGGCTGATGATTGCTTTAATTTAATAAAAAACAGATGATGATTGCTTTACTATTTGTTTCCCACCCAAGATGAACAACATAGGCATACCCTAGGTGAACCAGATATTAGACAAAGATACTATTCATTGTTGCCTTGATATGTGCCCCACAACTAATTTAGAACTCAAGTTTGAACATCAATTTGGAACTGACTTGGAGTCTAAGAGGTGAACAGGACAATAAAGTAGCAGGTAATATTAAGCAATGCATAACATAAGCAGAAACAAAAGAGTGCGACCTCTCTTGTGGACCCATGTACTCCTCAGGTTCATCTGCTGAGTCGATGATGGTGATGCCGTTGTGGTGGGTGCCGGCGGTAGGGAAGGAGATCTAAGGCGCGAAAGACGGTCAGGAGTCATGATGTCTGGTTTGGTGGATGCTTTTGTCGATGGAGCAGTTCAGGTGAGGTGGACGATGTCGCGGCAGGAGCAGGACAAACCACACAAAGATTTCTTCGACACCTACCTGTAACTGAAGTAATTCTATAAGGGCTCATTTGGCTTGCGTGATTCTAAAAACGCAGGGATAGGAGGAAAAACACCGGAATAGGATAGGAATGCACATGGGAAACAGAGCATTTGTGAACACATGATTTCTGTCAACTTGGGTGTTTGATTCACAGGAATTGGAGGAGTAGAGGAATACAAAAAAACATGGCCAAAATAAAGTGAAACCATATGAAAGCATGTACAGTTAGAATGTTATTATGCCACTAATGCACTTGGTGCATAGGATTTTGAAAAGTAGGTTCAGGTGGATGTTTTGCTCCATTCCTTTCAACAAAATGCATGAATAATTGAATAGTAGAGTGCCATAGGAAAATTTCCTATTGATATGTTTTTCTGTTGAACCAAAATAGCCCTAATGGATCGACATGAATGTAGAGTAATAAGTGATGCGATAAGTGTACAACCTCTTTGCCGTAGCTGTGTCGACCTCAGCATCATTGGGTTGGTCGCTGAAGAAGTTGAGGCAGAGGTGGCAGTCGGAGGTGTGTAGGAAGATTTGAGGAATCTGTAGACGGCGTCCAGGGCACTGCTCTGTTGTGATGGATCGTTCCGTCGTTGGAGCAGCTCCGGTGAGCCGTAAGACGTCGAGGCTGAAGGAGCACAAGACATACATCATTAATCTCAAGTGCGATTCTAATATCATCTCCTATAGATGATGTAAAATACATTACCAAAAAGTGATAGATTTACGAGCATGATTGGTTTGCTGACAATATTTGGCTAGCCAAATGTTGGAATTGCCAAATATTGGCAATACCAAGACTTGCCAAATATTGGCAACTTTATGTGAGATAGGCAAGACAACTCAGTAACCAACCAAGCAGTAGCAAATATTTGGCACAATGCCAAACATTGGCATGCCTATTTTTGGCACCAAACCAATTATGCTTGTAAAATTTACATCACCAAAAACCACCTGACTACAACAGATGAGGTAAAAACTGTTGACTCTGAACTTAACTGTCGAAACTGAAATTTACTGTGGAATCTGAATGTTACTATCGAAACTGAACGCAATGGTAGCAGAGAGGCACTTGACATGTAGTTTAGGGAGGGCATGTAGTTCATCTTCAACCTGCACCCCCCCGAGCCACCAGCCACCACCGGCCCCCGCGCCACCTCGCGGCCCGAAACAACTCCCCACCGCCGGTCTGCCGCCGCCTCGCCGCCCCGAAACAACTCCCACTGCCGGTTCGCCGCCGCCCTAGCCAGCCCTCTAGCTCCCCCTCCGCGCCGAGCTTTTTCTCCGACGATCCCCACACCACCGCCCCACCACCGCGCCCCCACCGCCAGCAACCATCGCCCCACCCTGAACCCTAAGATAGATAGTGGGGTACCTCTTCGGTGAGCCCCCCTCCCCGCTGCGGGTGGTTCTTCCTTAACTCCGGCGAGCCCCCCCACCTGCTGAAAATTGACTGACCCAAAAGTCGATTCAGTCGACTGAAGTGTAGCTAAATTGGAGCAGAGCAGCAGCACGAGCGAGGGGGAGAGCTGCAGTAGCAACGCGAGTGAGCAAGAGCCGGAGCAGCAGTAGCAGATCCGGCTGGTATGGACGCCGCCGCCGAAGGGGCCTCACACTGGGGGAGAGTCGTCGTGGAGATGTTGCCTGCGGGGCCGGTTTCAAGGTAGCCATTCCATGTGGGTGTGGGATGGAGCACCGTCAGCGCCGGGAGGTCGAGTTAAGGAGAAGGTGCTGTGCGATGAGTGTACAACCTCTTTGGTGGCGCCGAGTAGGCCTCGGCTTCGTCCGAGGAGTCGGTGAGGATGCTGCGGTTTTGGTGGAGCAGGTTAAGGCGGCGCTGTGGGGATGGAGCAGCCACGATAGACGAGGCGATCGTCGGAGCAGCTCCTTGGAGGTGGAGGACGGGGCGGCTGAACTGGCGGGACGACAAGATGGACGACAGATCCTCATCCGGGGAGGTGGATGAGGGACGTCGAGATGTTGCGGTGGACGACGTCGTCGGGGAAGAGGCTCCGGCTGGGCAGCGGTGAGGTGGCGGACGGAGGAGGGTGGGGTTTCGTGGCTGGAGTGGAGAGGTTATGGCGGCCTGGCATTTCGAATGGCAAAAAGGAGGTGATGGGAGGGGGGAACCATGACTTAGGGACGCGCTTGTCCAAAATGTAGGGTGTATTACAAAAGTACCCCCACCAATTTGAACTAGCGGCCCTTTTGGCTCAGGGTTAGAAGGGGGATTTCGCGTGTCGGGATTTGGCATCTGGAGGGAGTTTTCGCGCGCATTGTAATTTCAGGATAGCAAGGCGCGGGTTGTGAAGGCGCCAGTTTTGGGAGCACAATATCTCAATTTTCGGGATATAACAAGGCGCGGGTTAAATTTTAGGGACAAGCCTAACATGTAATATTGTACTTGTACGTACCAAATCAATTCGCACTTCCCTCAACGAAAACGAAAAAATAAAACTATTCACACCACACAAAGAGAGAGTCTTGTCCCGTTTTAATATACAAATGCTTTTCAAAGCTATGAATCCATGTTATGTCTAAATAAATTTTTTCGTTGGCTGTATAATGCATGTAACCTACTCATACCAACATTTTAATGCATTCCAAATATCTATACTACCGCTGCAATTCGAACTGAATTTGAATTCGTTTCTCTATTTCAATAAGAATCTACAATCATGATTGTTGCCAACTTCAACCATCATTCGTGTATTACCTTAACAACACACCACATGATTACTATATAGATAGATATGAACTATGTGTACTATATGAAATCGGATTCAATTTTTTGAATACACTTGATGTTGATTCCAAATAATAGTACATTTGATGTACTAACTATATATTCATAATCTAAACCATGTTCCATACGTACACCGTGTTTATCACACAAAGTATAGTTCCCCGCCCCCTACATTATGACAAGTATTTAGCCCTGAGCTGCAAAAGCCGCACATTAGCCCAAATTATAATCAATGTTCTACATTATGATATCTTCTTCAAGTATCCGTATCCACTTTTTTATAATGAATTATGATCTTTCTTCGTCTTTTACACCTTCACGATCCCCTTTTCATTGTAGCTAGCTAGCGCTAACTTTCTATCGTGCATGCACACACCCGCCCCCGTCTCACCCTCCCTCAGCGTCCCCTCCATGGCGCACGTTCGTTATTTCTCTTTAGGTCGTTCACCCGCGGTGTGTGTAGGCCCCCCGACTCCTTCTTTCCGGCACACACCGGTCGATATACCTCTCTAGCCAAGTGTGCCTACCACAAACACATGCTTCCCCTCTTCTCTTCTCACCGTCCATGCCTGATACGTCTCCAACGTATCTACAATTTTTGATTGTTCCATGCTATTATATTATCTGTTTTGGATGTTCAATGGGCTTTAATATGCTCTTTTATATTATTTTTGGGACTAACCTATTAACCGAAGGCCCAGTGCTAGTTTCTGTTTTTTTTGCATATTTTAGTGTTTTGCAGAAAAGGAATACCAAATGGAATCCAAACGGAATGAAACCTTCGCGATGATATTTCTTGGACCGAAAGCAATCCAGAAGACATGGAGTTGAAGTCTGGAACTTAGCGAGGTGGCTACAAGGCAGGAGGGCGCGCCCCCACCCTCGTGGGCCCCACGGAGCTCCACCGACGTACTTCTTTCGCCTATATATACTCTTATACCCTAAAAACATCAGGGGGAGCCACGAAACCACTTTTTTACCGCCGCAACCTTCTGTACCCGTGAGATCCCATCTTGGGGCCTTTTTCGACGATCTGCCGGAGGGGGAATCGATCATGGAGGGCTTCTACATCAACACGATAGCCTCTCCGATGATGTGTGAGTAGTTTACCACAGACCTTCGGGTCCATAGTTATTAGCTAGATGGCTTCTTCTCTCTTTGGTTCTCAATACAAAGTTCTCCTCGATGTTCTTGGAGATCTATTCGATGTAATACTCTTTTGCGGTGTGTTTGCCGAGATCTGATGAATTGTGGATTTATGATCAAGTTTATCTATGAATAATATTTGGTTCTTCTTTGAATTCTTATATGCATGATTTGATATCTTTGCAAGTCTCTTCGAATTATCGGTTTAGTTTGGCCTACTAGATTGATCTTTCTTGCAATGGGAGAAGTGCTTAGCTTTGGGCTCAATCTTGCGGTGTCCTTTCCCAGTGACAGTAGGGGCAGCAAGGCACGTATTATATTGTTGCCATCGAGGATAAAAATATGGGGTTTATATCATATTGCTTGAGTTTATCCCTCTACATCATGTCATCTTGCTTAATGCATTACTCTGTTCTTATGAACTTAATACTCTAGATGCATGCTGGATAGCAGTCGATGTGTGGAGTAATAGTAGTAGATACAGAATCGTTTCGGTCTACTTGACACGGACGTGATGCCTATATTCATGATCATTGCCTAGATACTCTCATAACTATGCGCTCTTCTATCAATTGCTCGGCAGTAATTTGTTCACCCACCTTAATATATGCTATCTTGAGAGAAGCCACTAGTGAAACCTATGGCCTCCGGGTCTATTTTCCATCATATAATCTTCTATTTTACATCATATAAGTTTCCGATCTAGAATTCTAGTTTCCTATTTATTTTATTTTGCAATCTTTACTTTACAATCTATACAACGAAAATACCAAAAATATTTATCTTATTATCTTTATTAGATCTCACTTTTGTGAGTGATCGTGAAGGGATTTGACAACCCCTTTATCGCGTTGGTTGCAAGGTTCTTGATTGTTTGTGCAGGTACTAGGTGACTTGTGTGTTATCTCCTACTAGATTGATACCTTGGTTCTCAAAAACTGAGGGAAATACTTATGCTACTTTGCTGCATCACCCTTTCCTCTTCAAGGGAAAACCAACTCATGCTCAAGAGGTAGCAATGCCCCCCTATGTCCAATACGGTTCCACGCAGGTGCACACTCCCGCCCCTCTTTTCATGGATCTCATACTCGCACACTCCTCCCCCCTCGACATAGTAGGCCTCTCGCACCACCTCCTAGCCGCACCCCTCTCCCCTTGTCTGTCTCTCCGGACCTTATTTGGTTCTATCACATGCATGCATGTATACGTACCGATCTCCCTACATATAGCTAGGTCAACTATAATTCTTTTTCCCCATGCACCGATAGACTTACCTCACTAGTTATGTCTCTCCCTTTCTCGGACACACGACGGTTGATCTTCCTATGTAGTTATGTATGCTTACCACAACCATATCGTCTCCCCTCATCATCCTTGCATACCTCCCAACCCGTCTCTCGCACGCACGTGCATAGACAGACAGACATCCCCGGCCCTCTCTTATTTATATTGCACTCGTACCCTCTGTTTGTCTAGCAAGCCTCTCCCACCATTTGTGAGACGCCACTCCACCACCAACCCTCTGACACTCTACCTTTGTATTTCTCCCAACCTTATTCCTCTGCTACACATATGCATGGATGCCGATTGATCTCCCTCAATACATAGCTAGGTCTCTCTCCTTCTCCACACATATACTAGACGATCTACCTCTCTATAGTTAGGTCTTTGCCCCCTCCCCCCCCCACACACCGATATTCGAACGTTGTAGGTAGGTATCCATGCCACAGAGAAAAACTGCACCTCCCCTCTCAAATTCTTGTAGGCCAGCCGCCTTGTATCTTTGACGTGGGCAAGCACAAATTCGATGGCACTCTTTATCGATTGCACAACCACACACTTCATCCCTATTTTTGATTCTATCGATATCTCACGCTGATGATCCCTCCACTCTTTTCTCGTGGATCGCTCCCTTTATATATGATATATCCATGACTCTGTTTCACACACATTGCATATGTTACTTTTTTTGTTTGAGATATCATCGACACATTGCCTCTGTTTCTCACAAACGATTTCACTCACACCCACCCACGTACGTACCTGCACCTAAAGAAGAGGTGCACGCAGGACACACTTACTCACGTCTCGTTCCCGGCCACACCCACGCGGGTACACGGTGGATTTCGTTTCTATACGAAAAGGAAGCCCACGTGATAATTTGACGCGTGTAGCAGTTGTTTACTCGAAGGAGGGTCGTGTACCACGCGTAGACGGAACAAAGTTTGACTTGATGCGCTAGTATTAAATAGAGTTATATATTCCTCAATGGCACATACAGAATATAAAATGATTGTCGTGGGGGAAATGGAAAAATCCGCTCCACTATATACAACAGAGCGTGCCTGCCGGGGTTTGTCTCTCGTCACACCATCTCACACAAGGCTGCAGTGGCCTCTCTCTCTCACCGTTGGTCAATGATCCGACCGCATCCCGTCCGCCGGCAAAAGGGAGTATGTGCATTGTTTCTCCATTCGACGATGTTGAGGCAGCACGTCCCGATCTGCGGTACCCGCCATTCTCTGTGACCAAGGTTCGGTGCGGTAGGGCCTTCACCACTTGCTCGCTACCGCAGTATGGGCAGATCCCGACCGCCGGCGCCCTCCTAGTAACATCCCGACGACTCTCAGGTACAGCTTCCTCCGGCCTTGCTCCACTGCCCATCTTCCCACGTTGCTGCATGTGGATCTTCTTTAGTTGTTTGCTTAAAACGTATCTCGGTCGGCGTACTTTCCGTCTTGCACTCTCGTCCTCAAACTATTTTTGATAAACCACCATGCTGCTATCTTTCCCTTATTACGTGGAATATGCTTCTTTTTTGTCGGTTCAACTCGTGTTATTGGGTAGTAATTGTTTCCTTTCTACCTCCTTTTGCAAACATGGCTATCCATTTCACCTAGTTGCTATTGCGACCTTTTGGTGAACTGCACAAATCACTTTTTTCTTAAGAGAGTTTTGTGTAGTTCAGCCAAAGTGTCACACGGGCAACGTTTTTACATTTCTGTGGGACTGCAGAAAGGGAGATTGGTTTTGCTATCCTCCTCATCCAACTCCGTGCCTAATCTTCTCCACCAAGTAGTTAGTCCTAAAGAGAGATCACAGAGGTGATCGGCTTCTATTTGTGTGTGTTATGTTTCATCATCTAGTTCCACTATTATTGTAATCACACTGACGGGATATCTTTGCAAACAGGGACGGCCAGCTTGATTTTAGTGGAGCTGCACAAAATGATCAGATTATGGTGTCCTCCATACACCTCTTTTTTGTCTATAGAGCTGGGTGAAACTAGCTGCCAACCAATGAACACCGTGCCCAGGAAATGGAGCCATGCCTATGAACAACATCGATCAATTATATATTTTTCTTTATTTGTACACCTTTGTCGGTGTCAAAACCGGCGGATCTCGGGTAGGGGGTCCCGAACTGTGCGTCTAAGGCGGATGGTAACAGGAGGCGGGGGACACGATGTTTACCCAAGTTCGGGCCCTCTCGATGGAGGTAATACCCTACTTCCTGCTTGATTGATCTTGATGATGTGAGTATTACAAGAGTTGATCTACCATGAGATCGTAGAGGCTAAACCCTAGAAGCTAGCCTATGGTATGATTGTTGTTGTCCTACGGACTAAACCCTCCGGTTTATATAGACACTGGAGGGGGCTAGGGCTACACAGAGTCGGTTACAAGGGAGGAGATCTACATATCCGTATTGCCAAGCTTGCCTTCCATGCCAAGGAGAGTCCCATTCGGACACGGGACGGAGTCTTCAATCTTGTATCTTCATAGTCCAACAGTCCGGCTAAAGTATATAGTCCGGCCATCCGAGGACCCCCTAATCCAGGACTCCCTCAGTAGTCCCTGAACCAGGCTTAAATGACGATGAGTCCGGCGCGTAGATTGTCTTCGGCATTGCGAGGCGGGTTCCTCCTCCGAATACTCCATAGAAGATTTTGAACACAAGGATAGTGTCCGGCTCTGCAAAACAAATTCCACATACCACCGTAGAGAGAATAATATTTCCATGAATCTAATCTGCTGACACATTAGGCAGCATGACATCATACCACGACCCGGTCACTATTCGAACCGTTTTTCTCAACCAGCGACCACACATATTGCGAGGCGGTTTCCTTGGCATGTCTTGTCAAAGCAGAGAGCGTGTCCCCTTATCACAGGATTCTCATCAATACGGGTGTGGGTAACCCAACCGCGCCATCAATTACGGTGCTTGGGGAATAAGCGAGTTTTACCAGGCAGGTGGGGAGGCGCATAGTTTCTTCCGCCTTCATAAAGGGACAACGATTCACCTTTTTCACCCACGCCCTCTTCCCCCTTGCTCATCCATTCTTGCGCACTCGAGCTCCAGCACCCTAGTTCGCATTTTCTCCTCAATCCACTCCAAGCATGTCTGGAGCGGGAGGCAAGTGGATGGTATCCTCCATCACGGAGGAGGACATCGAAAAGCTACGGGGAGCCGGATATCTGGCCGCGGATATCGCACACCGGCTGCGAGATGAGGGACAGATCATCCCAACTCCAGAACCCCACGAGAGGGTGGTTTTTCTTACCCACTTCGTCCGCGGACTGGGATTTCCCCTCCACCCGTTTGTCCACGGGCTCATGTTTTACTACGGGCTGGATTTTCACGATCTGGCCCCCAATTTCATCCTCAACATCTCGGCGTTTATCGTCGTGTGCGAGGCCTTCCTCCGCATCAAGCCCCACTTCGGCCTGTGGCTAAAGACCTTCAATGTTAAACCGAAGGTGGTGGTCGGCCAGCAAGCGGAGTGCGGAGGCGCCATGGTGGGCAAAATGCCCAACGTCACCTGGCTCGAAGGCTCCTACGTGGAGACCATAAAGGGGTGGTAATCGGGGTGGTTCTACACCACCGAGCCGCGTGACACCAACTGGGTGGCGGCCCCTGAATTTCGATCCGGAATCCCCACGCGGCTCACCTCTTGGAAAGAGAAGGGCCTATCCTGGGGTTCTTCGGTAGAGCTGACCGGACTCCAGACCTGCATCAAGAACATGATGAGCAAGAAAATCAAGCTCGTCAACGTGGTCCAAGTCATGCTCTTCCACCGGATCCTCCCGTGTCAAAGACGGGCATTCCATTTGTGGGAGTTCGACCCGACCGAGCACCAGACGCTGCGAAGGCTCTTCGACGCGATGCACAAGGACGTCTGGAAGGTGCTGTTCAAGGGTGCCGAGGTACCTCCTCCTCTTACCGAGGACCGTGGACTCAGCGCAAAGCGCCCTGCCAATCAGGTAAGTCTTTTATATCTCATAAGATGTTCATTTTCCCCAGTTTAACCATGCGCGGGATCTAAGCCTCCACGAAATTTAACAGGACTGGGTAGAGATAGCGGAGCAGATCGATTGTCCAGCCCCCCTGCCCGAAGATCCAGCAGATGCTCTCCTGACGGAGATGCTGGTTCCGGCGCCTTACGAGGTGCCGGTGAAGAAGGCCACGGGGACCCAGAAGGGTCTCCGGCGCAAGGTTATATCGGACTCATCATCCGAAAACTCCGAGGCGCACTCCTCCCACGAAGACGAGGAGG
>NC_057799.1:194608396-194625668 GCF_018294505.1 Triticum aestivum
CGCCCCGTCTGGGGCGGCCGAAGTGGAAAAGAAGGGAAGGACCCTCCTTCCGGACAACTCCTCCACCGCCGCCTTCAGCAAAGAGGAGTGGTTGCCCAGGGACAAGCCCCTGGCGAAGTCGTAAGTATCCGGATACCACAGTAGTTCTTGGTATGTTTTATTGTACTATTTCTTATCACGCCGCGCATGACTACGCAGCCCATCCCGAGCCCGCATCAACGTATCTTCGTCGGATGATTCTTTGGGCCCATCGGACCTGAACAGTGATTCTCTCCCTACCGCCTTCTCCCCCCGCCCTACGGACGACGCCGAGGTGTTGTCCCAAATGGAACTGAACCAACGGGAGACAGTTCCAGAGGCGCCTCAAGGTGACATTCCAGGCGCTGGGCGCACGAGGGGCAAGACTCCCCCGGGCCCTAACGCTGGGGGCAGCAAGTCTAGCCCCAAGCCGAATACGGCGCCGGAACCTCCAGTGGTTCCGGATTCTGTCAGGCAACCCCCCGCTAAGGGGGCAAGCCGCCTGTGCCGATGGCCTCTGTTCATCCAGAGGCATCGGACAACTTGCTGGAAGCGCTTCACGGCGCTTCCATTGACGAAGAGCACCACACTATCATGAGTGCGGTGATTGAGAAGGTTCGGTCTGCCAAAAGCGGACTGACTAAAGCCTGTGCCAGCCTCCTAACAGGCTTTGAGGTAAGTAATCAAACTATAAGAAAATGTTACAGCATAGACAGTAGCCCCTGATGCTTTGTTTGGCGTTCGCGAAGAAAGGCCGAATAGAGGATCAAATAATAACCGCAGGAGTCTGATCGGAATATGTCTATGTGCATATGTAGGCTTCAGTGCTAGCCGCTGCCGCACGTACTGCAGAGGTCGCTGCACTGAAGCAGGACCTTGAGCGGTCCAAGGAAGAGCTCGGCCTTACCAAGAGGCAGCTCGAAGAGAACAAAGGTAAGCGATACCCCGTCTGTATATTGTAAAAATTTGGTTTTAGAATAATAAGATTGTCATGAATTTTGCTTGGGGCCACGACCGAAGTGGCGACCCTGAAGAAGGCGCTATCCAAGGCCGAAGACAAAGCGGCCAAGGAGCGCACTGAGCGCGAGAAACAAGAGGCCCGAGATGGCGAGGTGCAGCAAGAGCTCCAGGCTCTCGCCAAGAAACATGAGTCCTTGGAGCTTGACTCTAAGACGCAAGAGTTCGAGCTTGCGAAGGCCCTGGAAAGCGCACAACATGCCAAGGCCGAAGCCCAAAAGGCCCTCCAAGAAATTGAGGCGGTTAAGAAGATAGCAACGGGTAAGGCATTCATTATGCAAAGCAAGCATGTGAAGGAAACTTTCCTTTTACTTACCCGAGTTCGGAGCTCTCCAGGAGCGTTCGCAGATTTTCCCCACAGTGTGTCAGATGCCGCGGAGTTCTACCGGGCTGAGGAGGGGAGCTCGATGGAGAAGTTGTTCTGGTCTCAGTATACTGGGACCGAACACCCAATGCCCTTGAGCGACCAGCTGAAGCAACTGGTCGAGCTCCACAAGGCGGCCGAACAGGCCATGAAGGGTCTTATAGTCCGGATGTGGCCTGGCGAGCCCCTGCCTGATAGCTAGTTTAGTCTGGTGAGGCGGCTTGTGAATGCCTGCCCCCGGCTCGAAGTCATAAAGCGGTCCGTCTGCATCGAGGGTGCGCGCAGGGCTTTTGCCCCGGCGAAGGTGCACTGGGCGAAGCTGGACGCCGAGAAGCTGGTGAGGGAGGGGCCGCCGCAAGGCAAGGAGCATCGCCACCCCGAAATGTATTATGTCAGTGTCCTGAAGGGTGCTCGCCTTGTGGCGGAGGAATGTGCTAAGGATGTAATATTCAAGTGAATGTACTCATGTGATCCTGTAATATGAAACGAGTTCATTTGCGCTATACCATGCTTGTTAATTTAAAATATTACCTTCTGTGCAGCCGTTTATGAAATATGAGAGTTGGTCAGTCATCGGCTTCTGCCCCCATGTAACTAGTACTGGGGTGTTCGGGATAAACTTGAGCACTCTTTATCCCAATTTTGGGTCCTTCGAAGGAGGTGTTCAGCATAGCGAACCAGGCAATCGGACTATAAAGCTTTATCACTCTCACTTAGCCATAGAAGTCTACAATTTTAAATTTTGGCGAAGCCCCTAGTATTCGGAAGGCCGAATTTGGGGCGCTATATACGCCAAAGTCGGGCAAGGCCGACTCCTCGCCCGAAGCGAAAAAAGTCTTTAAGGACTTGAGACCTCCCGAACAGCGACCAGCTCTCGCCTCATCATGACAGTCAGTTTTCGGCTTTCTCTACTGAGGTGCTCGTCCGGAAGAACCGGGACACAATCGCAGTAGTTCTCCCAGCGCTACCTTAGCCGATAATGCGGAACATAAGGTACCAAAACATGGGAGCCGGGCAAACCCAACTATTGACCCAAGACATGATTCGGAGCTGATGCATATAATGCTATAAGTTCGGGGTGCCGCACTGTCGAAAGTGTTCGGACTTCTCACGCCGTATTATGGGGTATACTGAAGCCCCTGGCGTACGGGTGCAATCTGTCGTTATTAAGCAGACAAGAGAGAAAGAAAAAAAGAAAGGGTAATGCAATAATAGGCTAACGCTACGCATTGTTATTAAATAGTACGTCTAAGCGTACGGATACAAGTAGTGCAATAAGCAGAAAATAGGACTATTTGACATGTCCTATCCAAGGGCAAGCTGCGTATGGGTATTTAAAATAGGTATTTCGATCGTTATCAGAGACCACCTGGGGATTCCCTTGTACGTCTTAGCTTCTTGTCTCCTTGGTATTTCCTTCCGTAATGCGTCCAGTAATCAGACTGTCGAAAAGGGCTTCCAGACAATAAGGTCCTGAAACAGAGAAAATTATGAAGGTATACAGCCCCTAGGGCGGTTGAGCCGCATTGTGGGACGTGTCCTGGCCATGCCTTCGCCCATGCCCATGGTATTTTTAGTGCGTAATTATGTACGCGCGGCATAGATTTCGTCGCTTGACTGGGACTAGGACGGAGGCCAAATTGCCAGGCGAGCTCTGAACGTGCCAGGCGATCCTGTTGCAGGTTACTCCTGACTCGCTTGAAGGTGTCCGGGGGCTTTATCGCCGAATTGGCGGTTTGCCTTAAAAGGCTGCTTTGTGCTTCTGCTGCGAGGGCCGTTGTGTGCTCCTCTATGCGGAGCGAGCGTTCTGTGTTTCCATTGACTGTTATAACCCCCCGAGGTCCTGGCATCTTGAGCTTGAGGTATGCATAATGCGGCACCACATTGAATCTGGCAAATGCGGTTCGTCCGAGCAGTGCGTGATAGCCACTGCGAAACGAGACGATATCGAAGATTAACTCCTCGCTTCGGAAGTTGTCCGGAGATCCGAAGACCACTTCCAGTGTGATTGAGCCCGTGCAGTGGGCCTCTACACCTGGGATGACACCTTGAAAGGTGGTTTTAGTGGGTTTGATCCTTGTGGGGTCTATACCCATTTTGCATACTGTATCCTGATAGAGCAGGTTCAGGCTGCAGCCACCGTCCATAAGGACTCGAGTGAGGTGAAATCCGTCAATGATGGGGCCAAGGACCAATGCGGCAGATCCGCCATGACGTATACTAGTAGGGTGGTCCCTGCGATCAAAGGTGATCGGACAGGAGGACCATGGGTTGAACTTTGGGGCGACTGGCTCCATCGCATAGACGTCCCTTAGTGCACGCTTCCGCTCCCTCTTGGGAATATGGGTTGCGTATATCATGTTCACCGTTTTCACTTGTGGAGGGAACCTCTTGTGTCCTCCTGTGTTCGGCGGCCAAGGCTCTTCCTCGTCGTCGCTATGCAGCCCCTTGTCCTTGTTTTTGGCATTCAATTTGCCGGCCTGCTTGAACACCCAACATTCTCTGTTGGTGTGGTTGGCTGGCTTATCGGGGGTGCCATGAATTTGACACGAGCGATCAAGTATACGGTCCAAACTGGACGGGCCCGGATTTGGAGCCACTGAATCCGGCATTGACTGTCGTCTCTTCGGTGTTATCGCCGTTGCTACGGCGCTTGTGTCTGTTACGGCGTGGTCTGCCGTTAGTATCTTTGGCATCTGAAGTGCTAGGATTCCTTGATGTATTGTTGCTGCGAGCCAGCCAGCTATCCTCGCCCGCGCAAAAGCGGGTCATGAGTGTCATGAGGGCTGCCATGGACTTCAGCTTCTCTTGGCCGAGGTGTCGGGCGGCCACTCGTCACGGATGTTATGCTTAAATGCCGCTAAGGCCTCTGCATCCGGATAGTCGACAATTTGGTTTTTCTTAGTTAGGAACCGGGTCCAGAATTTCCTGGCCGATTCCCCTGGCTGCTGGGTTATGTGGCTGAAGTCATCAGCATCCGGTGGTCGCACGTAAGTGCCCTGGAAGTTGTCAAGGAATGCATCTTCCAAATCCTCCCAACTGCCAATGGAGTCTGCTGGCAAGCCAATGCCGAGCTGGTCCTTTGAGTTTTAGTGGGAGGTACTTGATAGCATGTAGATCATCACTGCGAGCCATGTGGATGTGGAGGAGGAAATCCTCGATCCATACCGCGGGGTCTGTTGTGCCATCATATGATTCAATGTTTACGGGTTTAAAACCCTTTGGGAATTCGTGATCCATTACTTCATCAGTGAAGCATAGGGGGTGTGCGGCGCCTCTGTGCCGAGCTATATCACGACGCAGTTCATACGAGTCTTGTCTGCTGTATTCGGCCCGGCCGGATTTGCTTTTTGTGTATCCGGCGTGACGATCATCGTCATGTGTTGGGGCGCGACCCCGTGATCCGTAGATTGATCTGGTATGCCCTGCTTTTTTTTCCAATACGTCTCACAGGTCCCGCATTGCCCTGGGCCTTGGTGTTTTTGGTTGTATGGCGACGGGGTGCGGGCTGGACTTCGGGTTGATATGACCCTCTGTCTCGGCCACGCGGTGGCCGATCCGCCGCATCATACGCTGGTGATGTAGGTTTTAATGCTTCCTCTTTGAGTTGGGGTAGCAACCTGTGTTTTGGGTAACTCTTGGTTGGGCGTTCGAGTTCGTATTCCTTGGCTGCTAGGACCTCAGTCCATCTGTCTGCTAGCAGATCTTGATCAGCTCGAAGCTATTGTTGCTTTTTCTTCAGGCTGTTTGCTGTGGCTATAAGCTGGCGCTTGAAGCGCTCCTGCTCGACGGGATCCTCAGGCACGATAAATTCTTCGTCACCGAGGCTCACCTCGTCTTCGGAGAGAGGCATGTAATTGTCATCCTCCGTTTCTCCATTTGCTGCCTGTTCTGGAGGGCTAGCTTGTTCATCCTCCCACTCTAAATCTGGCTGGAGGGGATTGTCGTTGTCTTCGGCACTATCCGGAGTTTTATTGTCTCTTGTGCCGGTATCGCTACTTTTACTATGGCGGGACTTAGAGCGGCGCCGCTGACGTCGGTGCTTGGGTTGCTTCTTGGAGGGGTCATCCTCCGCTGTCTTATCGTCATCGCCTTCTTTGGGGGTATCCACCATGTATATATCATATGATGAGGTGGTCCAGCGCCCTATGGGCGGTGGTTCCTGTTCGTCTCCTGCATCATCGTCCATACCGTCGATGTCTTCGGAGTCGAAGTCGAGCATGTCGGTTAAATCGTCGGCAGTGGCTATTAAGTGGGTGGGGAGCGAATTTCTTCGTCGTCTGCATTCCATTCTAGCCGGACATAGTTCGGCCAAGGTTCTCCTGACAAGGAGAGAGACCTTAATGAGTTTAGCACGTCACCAAAAGGCGAGTGCTGAAAGATATCCGCGGAGGTAAACTCCATGATCGGTGCCCAATCGGATTCAATAGGCACGGATGCCAGCGGCTCGGAGCCCGCGGCCGGGGACGAATCCAATGGTTCGGCAACACGGCTCTCATAGGAGGTAAGGTCAGTATTCGGCTCTATCGCCAATGAGAGTGCGGCCTCCGTGGCGGGGTCTATCCACCCGTCCTCAGATGGCGCAACTTGTTCCGGATTGAGGGCCGGAGTAGTTGCAGGTGTGATCTCCCGAACACTGTCCGACGGCAGAGTTAAGTCATGCTCGTCTTGATTGTGCGGCGCACCTGACATGGGCTCAAATCCTTCGAAGATCAAGTCTCCGCGGATGTCGGCAGTATAGTTCAATTTTCCGAACCTGACCTGATGGCCAGGGGCGTAGCTCTCGATCTGCTCCAGATGGCCAAGCGAGTTGGCCCGCAGTACGAAGCCGCCGAATATGAAGATCTGTCCGGGAAGGAAAACCTCACCCTAGATCGCATCATTGCCGATGATCGAAGGAGCCATCAAGCCTTACGGTGACGGCACAGTGGAACTCTCAATGAAAGCACCAATGTCGGTGTCAAAACCGGTAGATCTCGGGTAGGGGGTCCCGAACTGTGCGTCTAAGGCGGATGGTAACAGGAGGAGGGGGACACGATGTTTACCCAGGTTCGGGCCCTCTCGATGGAGGTAATACCCTACTTCCTTCTTGATTGATCTTGATGATGTGAGTATTACAAGAGTTGATCTACCACGAGATCGTAGAGGCTAAACCCTAGAAGCTAGCCTATGGTATGATTATTGTTGTCCTACGGACTAAACCCTCTGGTTTATATAGACACCGGAGGGGGCTAGGGTTACACAGAGTCGGTTACAAGGGAGGAGATCTACATATCCGTATTTCCAAGTTTGCCTTCCATGCCAAGGAGAGTCCCATCCGGACACGGGACGAAGTCTTCAATCTTGTATCTTCATAGTCCAACAGTCTGGCTAAAGTATATAGTCCGGCCATCCGAGGACCCCTAATCCAGGACTCCCTCAACCTTCTCACAACTTTGTCTTCAGTTGTGATGTGATTGTTGGCACTGATCTGCGAACCATTGAGATTCATTGGCAGCCATGGTAGTGTCATTTGTATTTGATGGAATGCTGTAACGAGATAATCTTGAGGCAAGAGGACAGATGAATCCTATGTTGAAAGCTTTTTTTCCTGCGGGAACCAAAGTTGAAACCTTCTTAGCATCACAGTACAATTTCATTAAAATTATGCGTACATATAAACAAATCCTGAAGGATTGATAGCAATGCCAGAAACAATTCAACTTCGTTTCGCCGACATGTGGGACATCCTTCATCCGGCTCCACCTGCGATGCAGGAATATTGAGTGCACAACTACATGGAAAGATTCACCCCGGTCGTTGCACCGCAGTAGTAATGACTAGTGAGCAGTCAAATCACAGAGCTCCACCTTCGCCACAGTAAGTTGCTCGGACGAAGCAACCATCATTTCTCTATTTGTTGAATCCGCAGGTACTCCCGTATTCCCAGAGTAATAAGTTGCTCGGGCGAAGCAACCATCACTTCACCTTTCCCACAGTAAGTACTACTCCCTCCGTCTAGGTATGTAAGTCACCTTACGAAAATAAGATATTCCCAAAACACTTAGGCGCAATGCATTAAATTCCGTCCTCATTCCCCTCACTGCCTCGTTCATCAGCGAGCAATTTTTTTGGCTGAACCACACGGGGGAGGAAGTTAATGCGGGAGAGAATGAGCGACCTATGCATGCAGAGAAGGAACACGTTGATTAGGGGAGGGATTGACCCCAGTTTGCATGCACATCAATGGGCCTGCATGGGTTGGCTGAAACGTCAGCCCTATTAATTAAGGATTCATTGCTAATCTCCGTTTGGTTTAGGAGGAAAAAAGTGGCGCGGTGATTAGAAGAATTTTCGGTCTGATTCTTTGTCCTCTTCCAATCCGCAGCCACCTAGGTCGCGCTGCTCCACCTTAGGTGACTTACACACCTAGACGGAGGGAGTACCTCCTTTTTTATTCTAGAAACAACCACACGCGAGTATTGGACGGTAGCAGCACAGCAACTGAATCAAAAACCGAAACCAACCAATGAACTACTACTAATGGTGAGCGTTTGCTAGTATCATGTACTCCGTCTGTCCATGTATATAGGGCTTAATGCGTTTTTCGAGACTAACTTTGGACCTGTTTGGATCCATGGGTTAGAGTTAGTTTGAGCTAGTTGGGGCTCAAATAGCCCTAAATTATCCAAGCATGAGGGTTAAATTGGAGCAAGTTGCACTGAACCCACCAAAAAAACTATCCCACCCAAGAGGTGCTAATTGGAGATAGTTCTCATTGGGCCCACTGAAAAATCACTTTTCTCTCTCCATCAAGTGCATTTATTGTCAATCTAACCCTGTCATCCAAACACCTCTTTGGCTACAGTTAGTTCAGGGTTAGTCATGAGTTAGTCTAACCTCTAGCTAAGTTAGAGTATCCAAACAGGAGTAGTATAGGACATGTAAGTTGCTCAAAGCATACAGTCAAATTCGTATGTGAAAGGATCTTTTTTTAATGGAATGTGAAAGGATCTTTGAATGATATAATTTTCAAATTATTTAAAATCTTATCAATAGTCAAAGGCATCCTCGAAGAATACATTAGGCCCTATATAAAATCTTATCAATAGTCAAAACCAAGTGTTACTACTACACCAAACAAGTTCAAAACGAGAAACTAGACCCACTCACGGCACGACACGCGTGTCTCGTTTGGTCCGTCGGTCAAAGTGATTCCTCTTCTTGGCATAACAATAGAGTACCGTAATTTTTTTAGAATGCTCAATAGACGACAAAAACGCCAGCCCGCCGCACTTTGAGAGAGACGAGGAACGAGAAGCGATACAGGCTGGTGGATTACTAGAGCTAGGTGTTGCATGGAGGCCAAGAAATATGGTGATAGCGTGGGTTGGCCATGTACAGTATGATGTAACTACACTGGGCTGCCGTGTTGCGTACTCTTCCGGTCTACTGTGGAGATGATTGGTTGATTTTATATCGCTGAATAATATAAAATATTATGAGTGCAGATGCTCCACCACGAGGTTCCTTGCTCCTTCTCTGTCGTCGGGAATCTATGTTCTTCCACTTTTTTTTACGTGAGCTTTTTTCATCCTTTTGCCAACACGCGGGACATCTAGCATCAAGGTGCACGTGTCATGCAAGAAAATGGAGATAAGCAGTGCGTAAGTAAGTTGTGCACTACGATGGCACCTAGTACTACGCAATATTTTTCCTCCTCGATTGCACGTGAATAGTGCAGGTACTCAATGACGGAGCACGGGATGGTAGCCATGGACATGGTCAGCCCTTTTTGGAGAGAGTACTAAATACGTATTAACTTTGATGTGTCCCGTCAACTCGCAGAATGACGAGAATCACACACTGAATGACAGAGCACGGGATGGTAGCCATGGACATGGTCAACCCTTTTTGGAGACTAATGCACTACTTTTGATGTGTCCGGTCTACTCGCAAATGAGGAGAGCTTTGCTTACTACTACTAGTATGACCCCTTCCAACGCTCACGCGCGCGCGGTGGCCCGTAGGACGAGGAGAAGCTTTTGCTTTACGATAGTGCGCTTAATATAGGTGGTGGACGTGCAGCAGTTCATTCAGTGTCAGATTGCCAGAAGTATCTACTCCCTCCTTTCCGGTTTATAAGGCTCAAATCTAAAATCTCATCAACCAAGGCACATGGTGAGTGGAGGAATGTATCTCGTACTTTACAAAACTATCCAAACTAAATTGATGCATTTGGGATTTATGGCAATGCATGCATTCTTGACCACTAGATAAGTAGTAGCATCACATGCATTGGTGAGTTCCTTTTTAATTCTTGCATGCAAAGATTTAATGCGCCTTGGAATCTCAAAAGGAGATGGAGATGAGCCCTTTAAATCGGAAATGAAAAAAATTGAGATAAGCCCTATGAACCGGAAATGAGGGAGTAGACTGTAGTACCATCATCATTGTTTGACTTTTGGAAGAGGCGAAGAGCCAAGCGCACGGTCACCTACTCACAGTATAACCGGCTGTGTTTACACTAATTTTTAACGTAGTACTTGAGTGGATTGCTCCAGTGGTCATCACACGTGAGCCAATCGATTCGCACCCTTCCACACTCCATTTTGTCTTGCGTTCCTTCCTCCGTCCAGCACACTGACAAGTGGGCCCCATGCTCATGTATGCCAACGTGGCAGTTAATTATTTTGCCAGAGTCGGCTATCACACCCTTTCGATGCCATGTCAATGTACCCACTAGAAACAAGTTATACTTGTTCGGTTCAACCGCCTCCCTAGGTGTTTGGAGAGGAATTGGCCAGCGCGAGGCGGTTCTATAGGTGGGCAGGCGGCCAAAAATAGGGGAAAATGTGTGAACTAGCTAGACGAGGGAGGGAAGCTTCTACATTCGCAAGGGACGTGGCATTGGCTATTGGGCGGCACCAGGCGGTCATCCAGGTACGCCATAAATGATACGAAGAGGCATCCTATATCAGCAAGGACCAACTTCCCTACCGATAGCTCATCTAACAGAACTCCCAAGTTAACTGTGCTGAGGCTGGAGTAGTCATGAGATGGGTGACCGGATGGGAAGTGAACTTGATATTAACTAGATGGTATGGGTCACTATAAAGGTTTATAATAATAAACCTTTACAGTGACCCATCCATCTAGTTAATATCGAGGTCTTTGTTTTGTATTTTTTGACATTTTTTGTTTTTTTGAACACATGTTAATCGAAGGTCTATTGTGTTACTTTTTAATAATTTTTATTTTTTGAACACATGCTAACTGACATGAAAGAAGGTCTATCGCGTTACTTTACGACATTCTTCCATAAAAGGTCATATGACCTCTGTCAACTTATAAGTCATGTCTGTCAAATTAACCTTGAGGTACTTGTTCTCAAATTAACCTCTAGGCCTTGCCGGAGTGCTCCAATGTAGCCAGCTGTTGGCCACAAGGAGATGCCACCTCACTTAGAGTCATCATAAAAAATACTCATATAATAGGTTGGCTCTTAGAATGGCTATTAGGTTGGCTCTAAGCATTTAATGTTTGCATGAGCAAGGTACTCCCTCCGTCTAGGTGTATAAGTCACTTTACGGAAACCAAATAATCCCAAAACACTTAGGCGCGGTGCATTAACTCCCACCCCGTTTCTTGTTTCTTGACAGATCAACCAATAAGAGATGTGGGCGTGCATGTTTCCAACGACTCGAGACTACCAAACACGACATGCAGTGGTTAGTTCATTGCATGCAATGCTATTAATTAGCAAATAAACATTAAGTTCTCTTGTTTTTCCCTCCTTCTTGGTCACGGTGCACAACCAAAGATGACTTATTCATCTGGACGGAGGGAGTAATATAAAATATTATGAGTGCAGACGCTCTACCGCGAGGTTCCTTGGTCCTTCTCGGTCGTCGGGAATCTATGAGGATGTTTGGTTCATGGCCACACCACGTAGAATCTATGAGGTGAGTGTTTGGTTCAAGCCACACCTTAGTCATGTCACACTTGGACCCCACATGGCATACACACACAAAATAAGGCAAGATTCCCTTAGGCTTGCCAACTTGTGACTCTCATTTTGATGAACTAACCTTAGGCAAGCTTGGCAAAAATGTGTGGCAAAGTGTAGCAATGCTAGGCCTAGAACCAAACAGCCCCTTTGCCACAACTAACCTTAGGCAAAGTGTGGCTGCCACAAAAAGTGTGGCTATGGCCACCACAAGTATGGCAAGATTTGGCAAAAAATTGAGCCTATGACATGTGGACCATATAACTAGAGAAGTGTGGCAAGCCACAAGTGTGGCAAAGAACCAAACACATGTCTAAGATGTTGTGGCATGACTAAGGTTAGACGTGGCAACCTTAGGTTGGGAACCAAACAGACCCTATGTTCTTCCACTCTTTTTTTACGTGAGCTTTGTTCATCCTTTTTCCAACACGCGGGACATCTAGCATCAAGGTGCACGTGTCATGCAAGAAAATGGAGATAAGCAGTAGGTAAGTGAGTCGTGCACTTCGATGGTACCTAGTACTACGCAATATTTTTTCTCCTCGATGGCACGTGAATAGTGCACGTACTCAATGACGGAGCACGGGATGGTAGCCATGGACATGGTCGGCCCTTTTTGGAGAGAGTACTAAATAACTTTGATGTGTCCCATCAACTCGCAGAAGGACGAACTCCCTCGCCAACGCGTGCACGATGGCTCGCAACACGAGGAGAAACTTTTGCTTACAAGCGGTGGACGTGCAGTAGTTCATTTGGTGTCAGATTGCCGGAAGTACTACTGTAGTACCATCATTATTGTTCAACTTCCGAAAGAGGAGAAGAGCCAAGCGCAAGGTCACCTACTAACCTAGTAATACCTCCGTCCTGGGTTATTGGTCCCCATTGTATATTGTGTCAAATTTTGACTATAGATTGAACTAACAAAACGTTCATGCGTGTTACCAAAAATTATATCATTAAAACTATGTTGAAATACGAATCCAACGATATAATTTTTGTTGACATGCATTAACATTTTGTTAGCTAAATATTTGGTCAAAATTTGGCACGAACTACAAAGGTGACCTATAAACCAGGACGGAGGTAGTACTACTAAATGAACTGTTGCACGGTTAATTAATATAGGCGGCTCTCGCAGAGACACATCATTAACACTGTGCTCTTGCATCAGCAAGTACTCTCTTCGTAAAGAAAAATAAAGGATTGGAGTGGCATGTCCACTTGAATCCCATAGCATTAACACAGTGTTCCCCTAAAGAAAACCAGAGTGTTTGACACAGGAAAAACAAAGGAAGTGAAAAAAAGTTGGGTGGATGCTAGATTGCCAATTAACACATGATTACATGGGAAAAATCTTATAACATTCTATCCTATGAATCAAACGACCAATGTAGGTAGCACGGTGCTGCCTCTCATCGACCTCCTCTGCAGGAGTTTTCTTCTAGTAGTGGCGGAGCTTAGGCCAAGGACACAATTGATTTTCAAGTAGGGCCCAATTAACTCAACTATGTCTCCTAGCTAGCAGCGCCCACCTGCAAATGAGCGCCACCGTGAGCTGCGCGACAATGATAGGCTCTGGGAGGACCAGAGGTAGGCGAGCGACGAGCCGACGAGGTAGCCCGATGACCCCTTCAACTTGAAAGGCACCCGCATGATCTCCTCTCCTCGTAGGGAAGGTTGGGGTCCATTGGGTACATCTTCGACGACATCCGCGGCTTCCGACGGCGTCGTTGCCATTTCATTAGTGTAAATAATTAGTCAATTCCTAGTCAACAATCAAACCGCCCAAACTCTAACATGTGAACACTAAAACCGCTCAAGGGGGTGATATCCCCGGTTTTAGAGATTTGAGGGTAAAAATCATACCAAAGTTGACTTTGGGGGGTTATTTGTCCATCAACTTACATTTGAGGGTGAAAAATATACTTCTTTCAATGCTCCTCTGGTGAGAGTATTCCTTTTAGATTTATAACATGTGGGACCGAGTGTGAGCGAACCGACCTCAATCGACGACAAAATCGCATGCCGGACGCACTTTGAGAGAGATGAGGAGTAAGAAGCCATACGGGCTGGTCGTGTCATGCAAGAAAATGGCTGGTCTCATGTTTAAAACTTGTTGTACTATAGTAGATGTAGATGTAGTGTATACGTAGATGCAGATGCAGATGTACATGTTGAGATGTAGAGATAAGTGAGACTCACCAACGGTCACCAACGTAGGCCGAGTATGTGCATGAATCACCCACAAAAAAGGAGTACGTGCACGAAGAGAAAAATTGCACGCACGGACGCATGTGCTCTGTGCCTCATTCCCTAACACACGCGTGGGTACATGGTGGAGCTCATTTCTGGATGAAGAGGCAGCTCACATGATAATTTGACGCGTTTGGTAGTTGTTCACTTAGTGGAGGGTCGGGAACCACGCGTGGACGAATCAAAGTTCGACCATGACGTGGTGGCGTGTTTGTTTTTTATTTTTTTCCTCAATGGAACGTACACAGTTTTTTTTTCTTGAATGGCACGTGAATCGTGCACATACTCAATGACGGAGCACGGGATGGGATGGTAGCCATGGACATGGTCGGCCATTTTTGGAGACCACTACACTAGTACTTTGATGTACATTAAAAAAACTACTACTTTGATGTGTCATTTCAACTCATAGAACGATGAGAAGCCCGCACTTTGTACGGCTAGTAATAGTGGGAGTAACTTAGCGCACTCCAAGAAAATTTTGCTTATGTGGCAAGTAGTTAATAAGAAGTGGTAACATATTATGTTACTATAACATAGCGTTTCCCAAGACAAGATGAGTCTACAAGTTAATAAATGAAGCCATCTATAACATTACTACTATGTTACTTTGCACTATGAAGGTAGTAACATAGACTAGTGTCATATGCATGAAACTAATGAGTATGGGAGCACATGATATTTCCCCGTCTGGACCGATCCCAAGTTGGCTTCTCACCTTATTGGCCCACCAAAAACCCCTCCTCCCTCCCCCGCACGCTTCCCACCTGGCACCAGCTGAGCCCGCCGCTCCACATTGATGGCAAGTCAGGGTGACATGACCTCTCACTACTTCCGCCGTGGAAGCGGCGCGCCGACAGAGGGCACCGCCCGCTGCATGCCTGGCATTTCATACTACACAGTGGAGAGTAACGTTAGAGCAAGTACTACTACAATTAGGTGACATAAGTAGGCTATAAGGATTTAAATATAGTATTTGTGCTTAGTTGAAGGAGAGAGAAGAGGAGAGAGAATAGAAGCAGACTGTAAACTTGTAGCCGGTTGTAGCACGAGCTCCAACATACTAAAGGGACTAAAGGGGCCATTATTAATGATATAGTATTATACTAAAGGGACTAACTATTGTACTAGCAGGCTATTAGGTTGGCTCTAGATGATGTGTCAACTTCATATAGCCGGATGTTGGCTATACTATTAACCAGGCTCTAAGTGTGGTGTGAGTGGGACTAAAGTTTAGTTCCATACTGCTAGGTGAGTGTGAGTTGCACCACTTTATAATGTGATCTATTCTAGCATTTGCATGAGCATGATAATAGGAAACCTACAGGCGCGCTCTTTGGGAATGAGCCCGTCCGAGGACAAAAGCTATGCATGTGGTCTATATTTTTGTTGGTCCAAAAATTTATTAAGCCATTAATTAATAATTAACGGACACCTTAATTACTCAGCGTTTCTGATTCTTTTTGATAGTGGGGCTATTATTGACTTGGACGCGGGGTTTGGGCCAAAGGCCTACTATTATACTTGGTCTTACTCGCACTACCGACCTGACAGGCTCTACCCTAGCCGCAACTGTATCATATGGTTTCGTACCGTTCCAGATCATAGCACCTCCACGCAATTCTTCTCCATCCCTCCTTCCGGCGTGCACCGTGAGAAGGGACAACAGTCCTCCGAACCCCGCCTTTCATGATCCTGTACGGGAGAGGGGCGATCAGGTTTTTGGGGAGCACACTCCTGCGACTGCTGCCAGCGAAGACTTCCTCAACGACAGCCTTCTACCCCGACCTCTGTAACCTCTTCATCAATGACATGAGTGACAACATCAACCACAGCGGTTCTGCTCCCGTTGTACAGTATCTGATTCTGTCCTCCTGGTTTAGTCCGCATCATTACTTTGATCTTTGCAATTGTCGTCATGATCTATTTACTGTTGATTCGGATTAAATCTCATAGTAAATTGGACAAATTTGTTGCTGGGACCATCATTGCCAAGCTTCCACCTTCGTGGAACAATTTTGCTGCTTCTCTGAAAAACAAGAGACATGAGTTTCCCGTTTCGGATCTTCATAGCTAGCTAGTGCCCACATGTTACACGAGAAGAACTTCCAGCCCAACCAGCCCCAAAACAACAAGAACAAATCTCAGGGGAAAGGCAAGTTTGATGCAAAGAACAAGCCGTCACATTCTACCAACTTCAAGAAGAATTCTCATAACAGGAAAGGATACAAACCTCAATTTTGGTAGCACCACACAAAATTATATGGCTGCATCTACTTGCTGTTAGCTAACCTCATGGTGCTCCAGGTATTCCTACATTCGTAACTAGGTACAATGACCACCGCAAGATGAAATAAGCTTTTTCGTACGTTGACTTGCTGATTGCAGTGCGGAACGATCCTGTCATGTGTGGAGGAGCAAACAAGCAGTGCAGCCGAAGGTGGAAATCAACTAAGGATTTATGAAATTATATATAATCTTCCTCAGGCAGGTCAGTATCCCCTTCGTCCAGATGATCGTGTTTTGTCATGCCGAGCTATTGATATTTGCTACTGTTTTGCAACACCGTTTAAGTATAGCTATTGTTTTCCTATATTTTCAGATTCAGGACAATGAAGATGATTTCAGGGGAACTGCACAATATGGACTCATGTTGAGTCATCTCTATTGCCTCATGTGTTTGCTGGAAATGTGTCAGCATCAATTGCAAGATGAGGCAGCTAGCTAGCTGTGGAGTTGCCAACATGCTCAAAGTGCTCACAACATTGAGAAGAAACAAGCATGCCCAGGAAATTAATGCGTGCGCATGGAGGACCTGTGCTCAGAGAAGCATCGACCGATTTTCTTTATTTGCACACCTTCTCACAGCTTTGTATTGGTTATAGTATGGTGAATCATTGAGATGCATAAACATGCTGAACTTTTGTTCTTCTGAATGTTAGTATGCATACCGTATCTTCTGAAGCTTAGTTTAATGTGAATGTTGACTAGCCTGTGAACCTTCACAATCTAGTAAGTATATTGTAGGCCTGTTATTTGACACCTCACTTGGCCGCGCTACGTGACCAGTGTGAGTGTCTGCATCCAGTACCACATCCTCTAATTTGGTGGATGCCAAGTTGAAAAAGGTTACCGATGAGTAGCCATAAGCTGGAGGCGTCTCTTTTTTCCCTTTGAATGGGCAATAAGCTAGAGAGTGTCTCGGGCTGCCTCTAGCACAAGGCCCTCTAGTACGAAACACGGGCAGCCGACTGGGCCGATACAAAAGCCTATCCATCTTAAAGCCCATTTGTTTTTGTTTTCTGCAAGGAGAAGCCCATATTTCTTGAAGAGGGGGGTGATCCCAGAAAAACCCTCCTTCCTCCTCGCTTCCACTTATACTGCAGCTCGCTCTCCTGCTTCCGTCTCGCCCCAATTCCCCCCGCTCCTTATCTTCCTCACTCGTCCAGAAAACCCCCGCTCACCTTCTTCCTCACTCGTCCAAAAAACCCCCGCTCCTCTTCTTCCACTCGTACAGAAAACCCCAGCCCTCCTTCTTCCCCACTCGCACTGCCACTAGGCTCGTCTCTGGCTACTCTGCTAAAACCCGTGAGCTCGGCGCGACGCCCGCAAGGAAAATGGAGTCGGCTAGC
>NC_057799.1:194625967-194633216 GCF_018294505.1 Triticum aestivum
GAACCGGTAGAATCTCCGATGGACCGCATCAGCGATCTCCCGGACGTCATCCTCAAGGAGATCATCTCGCTTCTCCCCACCAAGGATTGCTGCCGCAGACAAGTCCTCTCAACTCGGTGGCGCCCGATATGGCGCACCTCGCCCCTCAATCTCGATTGCCGTCAGATTTCTGTCCTTCCTGAATTTGATATCCTCAGAGCCATCGTATCCTCTCACCAGCAAGGCCCTGTTCAACGCCTCTGCATCCCGACACGCTACCTGCTGTCCATACCCTGCACGGTGGACGCTTGGCTGACATCCCCTGAATTCGGGAAACTCTAGCAGTTTGAGTTCGACCATTACCACGAAAGTTTCGTACCACGAACACACCAAGAATTTGTGCCCACACCACTATTGTCCATCTCGCGGTTTTGCTCCTCTCTCCATACCGACACCACCGCCCGGTGCCATCTACCACACGATCTGGTACAAATGCTTCGACTCCCATTGCTAAAAAACTTTCGCTTGTGGTGGTTTATCTGTCCGAGGCCTCACTACACATCATCATCCACTCCAGTTGCCCTGCCTTGGAGCGTGTGCTAATTGTTTTGGAAATAGAAATCCCTATCAGTTGTCTCCAAATAAAGTCGCCTCACCTTAAAAGCATTGAAATTTGTTTTGAAGGACAGCAGCTCATCATCGAAGATGCCCCTTCACTTCAAAGGTTGCTACTTGATGATTGTTATAAACCTTTGCAAATAACTGTCATCTCTGTGCCCAAACTGGAGACCTTGGGTGTAATTCGTGATCCGTTTAATGATCACAGGAAGTTGGTGTTTGGCTCCTCACTTTTTCAGGTGCCGTATATTATCATCTACACATTTGTAATCATAAGCTGCATTTTTCATTTGTGCGCATAAGTTTTATATCATCTTGGAGTACACTTTGGGTACTAATATTATGTTATATGCTCAATGAAGAGTTCATCCATGGATAGCCTATCAATGTTGCTGGATTCTGTCAAGATCTTATATATCGGAATGTTTAGTTTTGATCTGAACATAATTATTGGCTTGCTGCGATGCTTTCGATCTCTGGAGAATTTATATATAAAGGTGATGATTTCATGCACATTGAAAGCCCGTATATATTGTACTAGAATTAACCGTTCAGCTGTCGCTCTTTTGACATACTCTTTTTTTCAGACCTTAACTGTTTTCAATCTTCATGTCTACTTAGGCACTGCTACCACATGGAGAAAAATGTATAACCAATGGGTGGAGTAATAAGCACCAGGATTTTCTCAGTTCTCATGACATTCGTTTGAGGACAATAACGATGGATGGATATGCATCCAACCAGGCAAACAGAAGCTTTGTCACATTCTTCCTGTTGAATGCGATGTTACAATTGTCCATGAGGCTTAAGTTTTTCGTAAAGAGATTTCTCTCGGATGGACATGTTGAACAACAAAAAAAGAAGTTTCAGGTGGACAAATGGGCTTCTGAACATGCTCGGCTTCTTTTTACAACAACTTGTAGTCATCCTCCAGTAATTTTTTTTGCACAGGATGTTGATTTTATGGATCAGACCGATCCATTTGTTTGTGACTGCGAAAAAGAGTGGTTGGGTTAGATGTTATTGCCATGTTCAATCTGGGTCTTGTCTAAATTTGATGAACAATTAATCCTTGGACTTTTTGTACTGTTTGTAAGCTTCAGTTACATGTTGTTGCCCTCGTACTACCCTCCGCCTACGACTACACTGCCGCACCTTCCACTGCTCTGGTTCGTTCCCGTCCGAGGCCTCGCTGTCGTTCTCCACCTTGGTTCGCTCGCTGTGCCCGCTGTTGTCTGGTGTTGTCAACATGGTCAACAACCGAGAGGAATCAGGAGATGACTGTACGTGGAGAGGCTGACAGTACAGACCCACCAGGGTCATTGCATTACGCAAGCAGGTGCCTCGTTATTACTCCTAGAAGCCAAAAAAATACTTCCTCCTAATTGTTTGACAACTACAGTAGGTCCCACGCCAATGTCAATGTAGTCAATAAATGAGAAAATTACACAACAAGCAGATAACACCAGGGACGCAACAGCTCGCCCAATTGTTTTTTAATTTTAGAGACGGAGCTCAACTGCGCACTGTGCGGGGGCTGTGGCCCATCTAGCCCATGCTTACGCTTTTATTTAAGCACATGACGAGCCCAGTTGATATCTTTTTTCTTTTTGAAAATGACTAGCCTAGTTCTTTTTTTGGAGAATACCCAACCGAGGCCTACTTGCTTTTCTTAGCCCTGATGGGCCACAAATGTTTCAAGACGAGGAGGGATATGTAAGTAGTAAGAAATGGGCTTCCCTAGAAAATGGTCTATAAGTTGTAAGAAATGGGCTGTAAATTTTTAAACCTAAGCCAACCGGCAATTACATTAAAATATCGTTTTTTCTGGATCTCTCTACTCTTATAAAAAGCAGAGTTGGTGATGATGGTGTACCTGCCATCCTGCAATATAGGCCATCCGATCTATATCTAACGGATAGGAAGGAAACTATGACAATCTATCACACTCCTCTCCACATTTGCAGATAAGGCCGTCCCTCGTTCATCCTTTTCTCCCACAAGATCAACTACTCATACAAATGCATCTTCATGTTCCGTGCAACGCACGGGTATCTTGCTAGTAAATATTTTAAATTTCATTCATTTTTTGGCGGAGAATTTTTTTTGAATTTTATTTTGATATCATTTTTTAAAATTATTTTTAACGTGACTCGAAATGTCGTGATTAAAAGAGTTCGGACCCCACCGACATATGAAAATTTTCATTGAATTTTTTAGCAGTGCCCAGAATATATGGTCTGTAATGCTAATAAAAAGAATATGGGCTTCAAAATATCCTTAAGAATTAGAAAAGGGGCTATAAATTATTGAAAATAACGGCTAATGGGCTGTATGCTGTTTTCCATAGATTTGGAGGCTGACTTCTGGGCCTACTAGGTTCATGATGACGCTGTCCTAAATATTTTTTTGACGCGTACGCAAGGCTTTGTCAACTTAGTCAACACAGAGCAGTAACAATTGGATGTCCATCTAACGGCCGCCGTGCTTCTTCAAACTCTGATCTTCCTGCTCTAGCCGCCCAAATCGGCGCCGGGGGGACTGCCTGCTCCCTCCTCCCGTGGCCGGCTGTGCTACCGCCAGGCCATCCCTCTACCCACCCGCACATCCTGTTATTTTTCGGCGACATCAGCCTCACCCCGCAGCTGACCAGTCAGCGCTCGTACTCCCCTCAATGTGGGTATCCACTTCCACATCTTCCCGGCTCTGTGTCGTTCCCTTCCTAGGCCCCGCTCTCGGCACGGCGTGGTCAACGAACGACATCCATCGGAAGTGGACGGTACGTGGAGAGGCTGACAGCTGGGTCCACGGCCGCACACAAGGAAATACCTCCTTATTACGCACAAAATAATGATTCCTCCACCTAACAGCTCGGACCCACCGGAAGGGCCTCTGTATTTCGCAAAAAAAACATTCCCCCCGCTGACAGCTCGAACCCGCCAGCTATATCTTCGCATGCAAGGAAGTGCCTCCTTATTACGCACAAAAAAATGAATACTCCCCCTGCTAGCTGGGACCCACCATAGTGTGAGGCTGACTTGTGGGCCTACTAAGTTGACGGGGACGGAGGGCTTTGTCAACTTAGTCAATATGAACGATTCTAGCTCCAGTGACCGTACGATGTCCATCCAATGGCCGTAGTGCTTGTTCACCCTTTGGTCTTCTTGCTCCAGCCGCCCAAAGCAGCGCCGGTCGTGCCGCATGCTCCTGCCTCCGGTGGCCGGCTGTGCTGCCGCGGAGGCATCACTGCCCCTACTATACCCACTGCTGGCTAGGCCCTGCAGCAACGGCAGCCTCACAACACACCCGAATCAGTGAACCCTCGTACTCCTCTCCGCGTGGGCATCCACTGCCACATCTTCCCCGGCTCCGTGTAGTCTCCTTCCTAGGCCTCGCCGTCGTCCACCGCCTTGGTACTCTCGGCGCGGCGTGGTCAATGTGGCCTTGTGTAAAAAAATGGAGGTAGTAACTATATTTGACTTCCTTCCCCATTGCGGTGACGTCGACGATATCTTTTTTGTGGTGGTTTGGCGAAGTGCGTTCGACAGAGAACACCATTGAGGGAGACCGGTAAGTCGTTCGCAAGTGCCGCCTGCAAGCCGAGACAACCGCCTTATTTGCATCCAGGAAGTCCTTTACTAGTACTACTAGGAGTACTAGTGCGGTGAGATGGTTTCTCGAAGAACACGATGGAGAAGCGGAGTCAGCGAAGAGTGAAGTGATGGTTGCTTCGTCCGTGCTTTTGTGATTTGACGCCTCACTGCTTTGTGATTTGTGATAGAAGGGACAGGGGAGTAGACTATGTACTCTATACTGTACTACATGCGTCCAAGCATGGGAGAAAGAGGAGAGACATTGCATTTTTCTATTCCTTCAATCAATCAATCGGGGAGCTTCGGTTCCATCTTTTTGGCTTTGGCAACACCGTCCACAATGGTTCCCACGATGCCAAAAGCTATTTTCACATTTGGCTACACATTGTGGATGCCCTTAACCGTACCACTTGGTTTTGCTCCTGTGTGCTATCTGTACAAATCTCAATTATATTGATCTAAAAAATTATAGAATCAAGATTAGTAAAAAGGAGGTGATTTTGCCGCGCGGATGGCGGGGGAGGTTTCTTATTTGAGCAATGCTACATCCACGTAATGGTTTACGTAAAGTTACGAACTGATGTGATGTGGGACTATTTGATTGGATTAAAGGAGACGATTAGGCCCACCCCACCTGAAAATCAGGGGGGGCATATATAGATTAGATGGAAAGTATATGTAGCAGCTACATATATAGCCCTTTGTAAGTCTAGGATTAGGCTTCTTATTTTCGGAGGACGTTGTCCTGGCGGTTTGCTAACATGCGGTCCCACGTGTCAGTGCTTTACCAAGCCGATCCTGGTCCCACATGAGGCAGAACAACGATAGAAGCAACACGTGGTTAAGCTGAAGAAGATGAGGGAGAAGCGGATTCAGCAACGAGTGGAATGATGGTTGCTTCGTCCCTCCAACTTAACTGCGGGAAAGGTGCAGCTTGTGATTTGACGCCTCATTGCTCATTACTACGCCGGTGCCATGACTGGGGTGCTTCACCCCGGCTGCTCTGCACTGTATTCCGGTATGGCATGTGGACCCGGTAGCTTGATGTCCCACATGTCAGCGAAAGGGACTAGAAGATTTATGAAAGCGAGCGCTCCACTCTTACGACGAAGGAGTAGACGACACGACGGCCCAGTGAACTGTCACTGGTAGTACTGTATAGTACTATAGTTTTGCTGTTTCGCACGATCCATCGATACAAACCCGATTAAACAGGAAAGGGCGGGATTTTTCCTGCGCGGTAGATGATACTGGACATACATTTCAAAGGCAATTTTAATGTATGCAAACTGAATAATTATAAGTAACAATATGATATCTAGTAAAACTAAAAACACATATGATTTATTGTGTTAGAGTGTAGTAGTAGTGTTGTATTGCATAGTTGTTAGATGTAACATGCGAGAACATGTAGAGATGTAGTTTTGGAGGGCCTACCGAGAGAAAAGTGTAATACGGTCACCGAACTTCAGAATAAGCTGATTACGGTCACTATATACGTTTTGCGGTCATTATACGGTCACTTGCTCACAGTTCAGGATCGGATTGCACTCTGTTGACCGGCCAAATAGTCCGTGTGGCGCCATGTTGACTAGTTAAATTGACCACGTTCCTTGTGGGTCCCACCTGTCAGTTCGCATAGGCAAAAGGTCAGATAAACACAAATTTACGCATGCGCGACAAGGGTCCAACCCGTGCGCGGGAATCACCTGGTTGTGTATGTGTCTGTCAGGGCCTGATGTGTGCGCATGCACGTGTAGGTTGAGCACTTGAGCGTGAGAGAGTGTGTTGGTCGTGTGGTGTACTGGTGTGTGCATGCATGCGTGCATGTGTGCGTGTGAGTGTTGCGTGCGTGTGAGTGTTGCGTGCGTGCGTGGCTGCGTGTGTACGTGTGAGTGTTGCGTGCGTGCGTGGGTGCATGTGTTTGTGTGAGTGTTGCGTGGATGTAGTTCGTGTGCATGCGTGCGTGTGTGTATAATCACCACACCAGCTCCTGTGTGTTAAAACAGACGGCTCAGCATACCAATACAAGGCCACCTTGTCCGCTATGCCCGCGGTCATGACTTCGAACCACCGTCCAAATATTTTTTTGTCGTTTGTTTTCATTCTTACTAGCAAGATGCCCATGCGTTGCACGTAACATCAAGATGCATTCGTATGACTTGTTTATCTTGTGAGAGAAAAGGATGAACGAGGGAAGGCCTTATTTGCAAATGTGGAGAGGTGTGTGGGTACCTTTTTGCAAAATTGCCATAGTTTCTTTCCTATCCGTCAGATATAAATTGGACGGCCTATATTGCAGGATGGCAGGCACACCATCATCACCAACTCTGTTTTTTATAAGAGTGTATTTTATGTATTTTATAAGAGTGTAGATCTAGAGTAGATACAAGTCGACAGGTGGGCACGATGGTAGTGAGATAATGTGATGCAACACTAGAGGTGCCATGTGGAGCGTTTAACTGGTCAACTAGTCATGTCATGAGCAAATACAGAGTTGTACGGTGAGCCCGTGACTGTATAATAACCACTAAACGTAAATGGTGACCGTAATGAGTGGATTCTGAAGTCCAATGTATGTATCGTGCTTTCGCTTCAAATACAATGATCGTCATTGCATATATCGCGAGAGAAAGATGAAACATGCGTGAATTTTCTGGGGGCTTACTTTTAGAGGACCTGGAGATAGTTTTGTGTGCATACGTGAAAGGGGCGTACAGGGGGGATATGCGATGGAGAGAGAGATGCTCTTCGTTTCTCTTTATTATGACTAACTTTATATACAAATTCACAGTGCGGAATAAATATCGTTGTGGGCACCATGCAATGCAAATTAGCGTTCGTACTCCTCCATATAACTTTGTAATGTTGTATATATGTAGAAACTCTAAAATAATTTTTTGGCCACACTTTATTCTAAAGGAATGTTGTATGCGAAATAAACGTGAAGAGAGGGCTTTTTAGATCAATGGGGTACGTGATGTAACATGTGTGAATGTGTAGTTGATGCGTTTGGCGGGGCCTAGAGAGGTATGTGTGTGTATTACGTATTCGAGAGA